>NC_088212.1:66202392-66402392 GCF_036934945.1 Oncorhynchus masou masou
GAGGGGAGAGCGAGAAACACAGGGATCTGCTTCTCCTCTGCTGGGTGTCTGAGTTGGTCAGGAGACTGAAGAGCCAAGGCACATATGGAGCCCATTTCCTGGAGCAAGGCTGATCAGGCCCCACCATGATGAGCAAGATGCTCTGGGCCTGACACGGGCCAGGCACGGGAAGCGAGGCTGATCAGGCCCCACCATGATGAGCAAGATGCTCTGGGCCTGACACGGGCCAGGCACGGGAAGCGAGGCTGATCAGGCCCCACCATGATGAGCAAGATGCTCTGGGCCTGACACGGGCCAGGCACGGGAAGCGAGGCTGATCAGGCCCCACCATGATGAGCAAGATGCTCTGGGCCTGACACGGGCCAGGCACGGGAAGCGAGGCTGATCAGGCCCCACCATGATGAGCAAGATGCTCTGGGCCTGACACGGGCCAGGCACGGGAAGCGAGGCTGATCAGGCCCCACCATGATGAGCAAGATGCTCTGGGCCTGACACGGGCCAGGCACGGGAAGCGAGGCTGATCAGGCCCCACCATGATGAGCAAGATGCTCTGGGCCTGACACGGGCCAGGCACGGGAAGCGAGGCTGATCAGGCCCCACCATGATGAGCAAGATGCTCTGGGCCTGACACGGGCCAGGCACGGGAAGCGAGGCTGATCAGGTCCCACCATGATGAGCAAGATGCTCTGGGCCTGACACGGGAAGCGAGGCTGATCAGGCCCCACCATGATGAGCAAGATGCTCTGGGCCTGACACGGGCCAGGCACGGGAAGCGAGGCTGATCAGGTCCCACCATGATGAGCAAGATGCTCTGGGCCTGACACGGGAAGCAAGGCTGATCAGGCCCCACCATGATGAGCAAGATGCTCTGGGCCTGACACGGGAAGCAAGGCTGATCAGGCCCCACCATGATGAGCAAGATGCTCTGGGCCTGACACGGGAAGCAAGGCTGATCAGGCCCCACCATGATGAGCAAGATGCTCTGGGCCTGACACGGGAAGCAAGGCTGATCAGGCCCCACCATGATGAGCAAGATGCTCTGGGCCTGACACGGGAAGCAAGGCTGATCAGGCCCCACCATGATGAGCAAGATGCTCTGGGCCTGACACGGGCCAGGCACGGGAAGCGAGGCTGATCAGGCCCCACCATGATGAGCAAGATGCTCTGGGCCTGACACGGGCCAGGCACGGGAAGCGAGGCTGATCAGGCCCCACCATGATGAGCAAGATGCTCTGGGCCTGACACGGGCCAGGCACGGAAGCGAGGCTGATCAGGTCCCACCATGATGAGCAAGATGCTCTGGGCCTGACACGGGAAGCGAGGCTGATCAGGCCCCACCATGATGAGCAAGATGCTCTGGGCCTGACACGGGGAAGCGAGGCTGATCAGGCCCCACCATGATGAGCAAGATGCTCTGGGCCTGACACGGGCCAGGCACGGGAAGCGAGGCTGATCAGGTCCCACCATGATGAGCAAGATGCTCTGGGCCTGACACGGGAAGCAAGGCTGATCAGGCCCCACCATGATGAGCAAGATGCTCTGGGCCTGACACGGGAAGCAAGGCTGATCAGGCCCCACCATGATGAGCAAGATGCTCTGGGCCTGACACGGGAAGCAAGGCTGATCAGGCCCCACCATGATGAGCAAGATGCTCTGGGCCTGACACGGGAAGCAAGGCTGATCAGGCCCCACCATGATGAGCAAGATGCTCTGGGCCTGACACGGGAAGCAAGGCTGATCAGGCCCCACCATGATGAGCAAGATGCTCTGGGCCTGACACGGGAAGCAAGGCTGATCAGGCCCCACCATGATGAGCAAGATGCTCTGGGCCTGACACGGGCCAGGCACGGGAAGCGAGGCTGATCAGGCCCCACCATGATGAGCAAGATGCTCTGGGCCTGACACGGGCCAGGCACGGGAAGCGAGGCTGATCAGGCCCCACCATGATGAGCAAGATGCTCTGGGCCTGACACGGGCCAGGCACGGGAAGCGAGGCTGATCAGGCCCCACCATGATGAGCAAGATGCTCTGGGCCTGACACGGGCCAGGCACGGGAAGCGAGGCTGATCAGGCCCCACCATGATGAGCAAGATGCTCTGGGCCTGACACGGGCCAGGCACGGGAAGCGAGGCTGATCAGGTCCCACCATGATGAGCAAGATGCTCTGGGCCTGACACGGGAAGCAAGGCTGATCAGGCCCCACCATGATGAGCAAGATGCTCTGGGCCTGACACGGGAAGCGAGGCTGATCAGGCCCCACCATGATGAGCAAGATGCTCTGGGCCTGACACGGGAAGCGAGGCTGATCAGGCCCCACCATGATGAGCAAGATGCTCTGGGCCTGACACGGGCCAGGCACGGGAAGCGAGGCTGATCAGGTCCCACCATGATGAGCAAGATGCTCTGGGCCTGACACGGGAAGCAAGGCTGATCAGGCCCCACCATGATGAGCAAGATGCTCTGGGCCTGACACGGGAAGCAAGGCTGATCAGGCCCCACCATGATGAGCAAGATGCTCTGGGCCTGACACGGGAAGCAAGGCTGATCAGGCCCCACCATGATGAGCAAGATGCTCTGGGCCTGACACGGGAAGCAAGGCTGATCAGGCCCCACCATGATGAGCAAGATGCTCTGGGCCTGACACGGGAAGCAAGGCTGATCAGGCCCCACCATGATGAGCAAGATGCTCTGGGCCTGACACGGGAAGCAAGGCTGATCAGGCCCCACCATGATGAGCAAGATGCTCTGGGCCTGACACGGGCCAGGCACGGAAGCGAGGCTGATCAGGCCCCACCATGATGAGCAAGATGCTCTGGGCCTGACACGGGCCAGGCACGGGAAGCGAGGCTGATCAGGCCCCACCATGATGAGCAAGATGCTCTGGGCCTGACACGGGCCAGGCACGGGAAGCGAGGCTGATCAGGCCCCACCATGATGAGCAAGATGCTCTGGGCCTGACACGGGAAGCGAGGCTGATCAGGCCCCACCATGATGAGCAAGATGCTCTGGGCCTGACACGGGCACGGCACGGGAAGCGAGGCTGATCAGGTCCCACCATGATGAGCAAGATGCTCTGGGCCTGACACGGGAAGCAAGGCTGATCAGGCCCCACCATGATGAGCAAGATGCTCTGGGCCTGACACGGGAAGCAAGGCTGATCAGGCCCCACCATGATGAGCAAGATGCTCTGGGCCTGACACGGGAAGCAAGGCTGATCAGGCCCCACCATGATGAGCAAGATGCTCTGGGCCTGACACGGGAAGCAAGGCTGATCAGGCCCCACCATGATGAGCAAGATGCTCTGGGCCTGACACGGGCACGGCACGGGAAGCGAGGCTGATCAGGCCCCACCATGATGAGCAAGATGCTCTGGGCCTGACACGGGCCAGGCACGGGAAGCGAGGCTGATCAGGCCCCACCATGATGAGCAAGATGCTCTGGGCCTGACACGGGAAGCGAGGCTGATCAGGCCCCACCATGATGAGCAAGATGCTCTGGGCCTGACACGGGCCAGGCACGAAGCGAGGCTGATCAGGTCCCACCATGATGAGCAAGATGCTCTGGGCCTGACACGGGAAGCAAGGCTGATCAGGCCCCACCATGATGAGCAAGATGCTCTGGGCCTGGCACGGAAGCGAGGCTGATCAGGCCCCACCATGATGAGCAAGATGCTCTGGGCCTGACACGGGAAGCAAGGCTGATCAGGCCCCACCATGATGAGCAAGATGCTCTGGGCCTGACACGGAAGCAAGGCTGATCAGGCCCCACCATGATGAGCAAGATGCTCTGGGCCTGACACGGGAAGCAAGGCTGATCAGGCCCCACCATGATGAGCAAGATGCTCTGGGCCTGACACGGGAAGCAAGGCTGATCAGGCCCCACCATGATGAGCAAGATGCTCTGGGCCTGACACGGGAAGCAAGGCTGATCAGGCCCCACCATGATGAGCAAGATGCTCTGGGCCTGACACGGGAAGCAAGGCTGATCAGGCCCCACCATGATGAGCAAGATGCTCTGGGCCTGACACGGGAAGCAAGGCTGATCAGGCCCCACCATGATGAGCAAGATGCTCTGGGCCTGACACGGGCACGGCACGGGAAGCGAGGATGCGCCTGTGCTTTTACACGTTAGCCCTGGGCTTTATGGGCCCAGTAAACACATTTAAAGGCCACGCGCACATACACACACAATGCCATCCCCAATAACACACACTTACTTAGCAAGACAGCATGGAAAATGTGAGCTCACAGTGCAAAAATGTGACAAAACGCTGAGCAAACAAGAAAAAAAAATTGATGAGGATAAAAACAAGCACTTTCACGATTGAAATCCGTATATAATGACATAGGGCCCTACAGCCTCAGCATCGTTTCACCACATTTCAGCATGGTGTACTAATCAGGTGGTCTGGTAGTGTAGTGCCAGAACAACTTTGGAAATAAGTTGTTGAAACTAAAGGCATAGCTTTGTATTTGACCTGATAATATGATGACCTATTTCCTTATCTGTAAGTGTAGACCAGGGTTGTCAAACTCATTTTGCCATGGGGGCCAGATTCAGTCTTCAAGGAGGTCCGGAGGGAAAATGTATTATCTTTCTTCAATATTGGCCTCTATCCATCATTTAAAAAATGTTCTATGCTTCCTGACTGTCTAGCTTTTATTCAGTTGATTATTAGCTAATTATCACTGCTACACAGTTTTGATTTCGTTTTAGCCATTTCAAGTATATCGAGGTTGTCTGTCCCCACCCCCCAAAAAAAATTATATAAACTTAGCAAAAAAAGAAACATCCCTTTTTCAGGACCCTGTCTTTCAAAGATAATGAGTACAAATCCAAATAACTTCACAGATCTTCATTTGTAAAGGGTTTCAACACTGTTTCCCATTACATTTAAGTTACATTTAAGTCATTTAGCAGACGCTCTTATCCAGAGCGACTTACAAATTGGTGAATTCACCTTCTGACATCCAGTGGAACAGCCACTTTACAATAGTGCATCTAAATCATTTAAGGGGGGGTGAGAAGGATTACTTATCCTATCCTAGGTATTCCTAGGATAGGATAAGTAATCCTTCTCACCCCCCCCTTAAATGATTTAATTTATAAGTCGCTCTGGATAAGAGCGTCTGCTAAATGACTTAAATGTAACTTAAATGTAATGGGAAACAGTGGGAAACAGTGTTGAAGCCCTTTACAAATGAAGATCTGTGAAGTTATTTGGATTTGTACTCATTATCTTTGAACCATAAACAATTCATGAACATGCACCTGTGGAACAGTCGTTAAGACACTAACAGCTTACAGACGGTAGGCAATTATGGTCACAGTTATGAAAACCTCGGACACTAAACAGGCCTTTCTACTGACTCTGGAAAAACACCAAAAGAAAGATGCCCAGGGTCCCTGCTCATCTGCGTGAACGGGCCTTAGGCATGCTGCAAGGAGGCATGAGGACTGCAGATGTGGCCAGGGCAATAAATTGTAATGTCCGGACTGTGAGACACCTAAAACAGCGCTACAGGGAGACAGGAAGGACAGGTGATCGTCCTCTCAGTGGCAGACCACGTGTAACAACACCTGCACAGGATCGGTTCATCCGAACATCACACCTGCTGGACAGGTGCAGGATGGCAACAACTGCCCGAGTTACACCAGGAACTCTCAATCCCTCCATCAGAGCTCGGCTGAGAGAGGCTGGACTGAGGGCTTGTAGGCCTGCTTTAAGGCAGGTCCTCACCAGACCTCATCGGCAACAAAGTCACCTACGGGCACAAACCCACCACTGGACCAGACAGGACTGGCAAAAAGTGCTCTTCTCTGACAAGTCGCGGTTTTGTCTCACCAGAGGTGATGGTCGGATTCGTGTTTATTGTCAAAGGAATGAGCGTTATACCGAGGTCTGTACTCTGGAGCGATTTGGAGGTGGAGGGTCCGTCATGGTCTGGGGCGGTGAGTCACAGCATCATCGGACTGAGTTTGTTGTCATTGCAGGCAATCTCAACGCTGTGCGTTACAGGGAAAACATCCTCCTCCCTCATGTGATACCCTTCCTGCAGGCTCATCCTGACATAACCCTCCAGCATGACAATGCCACCAGCCATACTGCTCGTTCTGTGCGTGACTTCCTGCAAGACAGGAATGTCAGTGTTCTGCCATGGCCAGCGAAGAGCCCGGACCTTAATCTCCTTGAGCACGTCTGGGACCTGTTGGATTGGAGGGTGAGGGCCATTCCCCCCAGAAATGCACAGGAACTTGTAGGTACCTTGGTGGAAGAGTGGGGTAACATCTCACTGCTGTGGCAAGAACTGGCAAATCTGGTGCAGTCCATGAGGAGGAGATGCACTGCAGTACTTAATGCAGCTGGTGGCCACACCAGATATTGACTGTTACTTTATTAAATTTCTGTTAGTCACATGTCTGTGGAACTTGTTCAGTTTATGTCTCAGTTGTTGAATCTTTACACATTAAGTTGGCTGAAAATAAACAGTTGACAGTGAGAGGACATTTCTTTTTTTGCTGAGTTTATACACACACAAACTGTTTTAATTAGATTTTTTACTCAAACCACCCGCGGGATGGATTGGACCTCAGCCCGTAGGTTTGACACCCCTGGTGTAGACGTTTCAGCCGAGGTGTCTCTTTTCCTTTTCTTCCCCCTCTCTCTCCTACCCTCCTACATCCCCAGTCCCCCTCTCACTCCTACCCTCCTACATCCCCAGTCTCTCACTCCTACCCTCCTACATCCCCAGTCTCTCACTCCTACCCTCCTACATCCCCAGTCCCCCCTCTCACTCCTACCCTCCTACATCCCCAGTCTCTCACTCCTACCCTCCTACATCCCCAGTCCCCCCTCTCACTCCTACATCCCCAGTCCCCCCTCTCACTCCTACACCCCCAGTCCCCCTCTCACTCCTACATCCCCAGTCCCCCCTCTCACTCCTACATCCCCAGTCCCCCTCTCTCCTACACCCCCAGTCCCCCTCTCTCTCCTACCCACCCTTCTACCTCCCCAGTCCCCCTCTCTCTCCAACCCACCATCCTACATCCCCAGTCCCCCTCTTCCACTACTCCTGCTGGGGGGGGAAACGGTGTGTGCGTGCGTGCGTGAGGTTCACCTGTGTGGTGATGTCCCAGCCATCCTCCAGACTCAGCAGGACGGACGAGCCACTGTCCAGCAGCTCCACCAAAATCAGGGCCAACTGCAGAAGCTTGTGAAGCTGCAGGGAACACACACACACACAGTCAGTTCATGCCGTTAAGCTGTTCCTGTGAAGACTGTGTGGAGCAGGGCTTCTCCTAGAAAATATTGTTCTGTGGTTTATGACACATTTAATGCAGGGCCATAGGCTACGAGGGTCACTATGATAACAATTTTGTAGTTCTCCATGTCTGTTTGTATCGTTATAATATCCCTTGGGAAATAAGCTTAAAAGATGAGGGAATATAGGATGAGGTCAGAGTCACACAGGAAGATCATAGAGATCACGCCACTGGCTCGTTCTCACAGCTCGCTCACTGAGGGTGAGTGAGTTGTTGTGGAACCCACAGGAGGGTGTGTATGTATGTGTATTGGTGAGTGTATGTTGGTGTATTTGTGTATGTGATGGGAGCTCACTTGGAGGATCCACTCAGAGTCCTCCAGGGCTTTGAGGAAGGAGTCCTCTGTGTCTGAAGATGTAGCGCTCGGAGCACAGGCCCTCAGCAGCTTCTTAAAGGCACCTTTGATCTGGCGCGTGTCAGCAAAGTCCACAGGCACCAGTTCACAGTTCAGAGTAGAGTCCAGTTTGAAGCCCTGACAAGAGGAGAAATGTCATTGAAAATTAACAGTCCCCAAGAGTCAACTATCACAAGTAGACGCAGACATTAAAATAACACTCTGAAAGATCGATTAAAAGACACCTGATACTGACTGACATAAAATAAACACATGTTTAAAGCAGAAGACAAAGATAGGGAACATATTAAATACTTGGGACGTACTGTATGAGGTAAAAATAGGGCTTCTGTTATGAAATGAAGTAGAAGTTTCATTTAAGAGAAGACTGTCTCTGTCAATGTGGCCACTGGCCAATCACAGCCACCCGTACAGCTGGCGACTCCACCACGCTCACATTTATTTATAACCTCTTCTAGCCAAGGAAAAGAATATCAATTTCACATTCAACAGACACATTGCTCCACTCAAACAAGTCACTGAAAGAGCAAAACGTTCCAACAACAGTCCAAAAGTAATATTATCAGAGATGTGGGACTGCATTAATAATAAATCATCATTTTGATTAATTGCAATCAAGAGTCCCCTTATCAGTTCATTCTAGACTGGAGTGACCTGATTCCCCATCCACAGGATCCTGTAAAAATGTACCAGCCCTCCCATAGAGAAATACTCCATAACTCTGTGGCACAGTCTATCTAGACCCCTACTGAGAATTTTAACTTAAGGTCCCAATAACAACAAAGCTTTACATTGAACACACATACACTCTCTATGGACTCATCATCCCCTAAAAGCTTGGACCCAGCTATCGTCTTACCCTGAGGTGGGACTTCTCTCCAAAAATGTAGAGGGCAGCCTGCTGTTTGAGGAGCTGGGCATGCAGGCTCTCGCTGCCTGCAGGGGGCGCCAAATCCTTTCCTGCCAGCCTGGCACCAACATCGGCTGCAGAAGGGTGCTGGCTGAAGCGGCTGCTGGAACGCAGGCTGGCCCAGACACCTGCAACGAGAACGAGAGAGAGAGTACGAGAACGAGAGAGAGAGTACGAGAGAGTACGAGAGAGTACGAGAGAGAACGAGAGAGAACGAGAGAGAGAGAGAGAACGAGAGAGAGAGAGAGAACGAGAGAGAGAGAGAAGAGAGAGAGAGAGAGAGAGAAGAGAGAGAGAGAAAACGAGAGAGAAAACGAGAGAGAACGAGAGAGAGAGAGAACGAGAGAGAGAGAAGAGAGAACGAGAGAACGAGAGACGAGAAGAGAAGAACGAGAGAGAAGAAACGAGAGAACGAGAAACGAGAGAAAACGAGAGAGAGAGAGAAACGAGAGAGAGAGAACGAAGAAACGAGAGAACGAGAGAGAAACGAGAGAGAAAACGAGAAGAGAGAAACGAGAACGAGAAAAGAAAACGAGAAACGAGAGAAGAGAAACGAGAGAGAGAACGAGAGAAAGAAAGAGAGAACGAAACGAGAGAACGAGAGAAGAGAACGAAAGAGAGAACGAGAGAACGAAGAGAACGAGAGAGAGAACGAGAACGAGAGAACGAGAAGAAACGAGAGACGAAAACGAGAAGAACGAGAACGAGAGAAAACGAAGAGAGAACGAGAACGAGAAACGAGAGAACGAACGAGAGAACGAGAACGAGAGAAAACGAGAGAGAACGAGAGAACGAGCGAGAGAGAGAACGAGAACGAGAACGAGAACGAGAGAGAACGAGAGAGAGAACGAGAGAAGAGAGAAAAGAAGAGAGAACGAGAGAAACGAAGAACGAGAGAGAGAACGAGAACGAGAGAGAGAGAACGAGAAGAGAGAGAGAACGAGAGAAAACGAGAGAGAGAGAGAACGAGAGACGAGAACGAGAAAACGAGAAAACGAGAGAAAAGAGAGAGACGAACGAGAGAACGAAAACGAGAAAGAACGAAAACGAACGAGAGAAGAGAGAACGAGAGAGAGAGAACGAGAGAACGAAGAGAACGAGAGAGAGAGAAAACGAAAGAAGAGAAAACGAGACGAGAGAGAACGAGAGAGAGAGAAGAAACGAGAGAGAGAACGAGAACGAAGAGAAGAAGAAAACGAGAGAGAACGAGAGAGAGAAACGAAGAGAACGAGAGAACGAGAGAACGAGAAACGAAGAGAGAACGAGAGAGAGAGAACGAGAAACGAGAGAGAGAACGAGAGACGAGAGAACGAGAGAGAACGAGAGAAACGAGAGAACGAGAGAGAGAAAGAGAGAGAACGAGAGAGAAGAGAAAAGAGAGAGAACGAGAGAAAACGAGAGAGAACGAGAGAGAGAACGAGAGAGAGAACGAGAAGAAGAGAGAAAACGAGAGAGAACGAGAGAAGAACGAGAGAACGAGAAAACGAGAGAGAAGAACGAGAGAGAGAGAACGAGAGAGAGAGAGAACGAGAGAGAGAAAACGAGAGAACGAGAAAACGAGAGAGAGAGAAGAAAGAGAGAAAACGAGAGAGAAAACGAAGAGAAACGAGAGAGAGAGAGAACGAGAGAGAAACGAGAGAAAACGAGAAGAGAGAGAAGAGAGAAAACGAGAGAGAGAAAGAACGAGAAAAGAGAAAGAGAGAGAGAACGAGAGAGAGACGAAGAACGAGAGAGAGAACGAGAGAGAGAGAACGAGAAGAGAGAGAGAAACGAGAGAAAACGAGAGAACGAGAGAGAACGAACGAGAGAGAGAGAACGAGAGAGAAGAAGAAACGAGAGAGAGAGAAACGAGAGAGAAAACGAGAGAGAGAGAAACGAGAGACGAGAGAGAAACGAGAACGAGAGAAACGAGAAAGAGAGAGAACGAGAGAAGAGAAACGACGAGAGAGAACGAAGAACGAGAGAGAGAGAACGAGAGAAACGAGAGAAACGAGAGAGAGAAAACGAGAGACGAGAAACGAGAAGAGAGAAACGAGAGAAAACGAGAGAAACGAGAGAAACGAAGAGAGAGAGAACGAGAGAAAACGAGAGCGAGAGAAACGAGAGAGAGAAACGAGAGAGAACGAGAGAGAAAACGAAGAGAAAGAGAGAGAAAACGAGAGAGAAAACGAGAGAGAAAAGAGAAAACGAGAACGAAGAGAAGAGAGAGAAACGAGAGAGAAAACGAGAGAGAGAGAAACGAGAGAAAACGAAGAAGAGAACGACGAGAGAAACGAGAGAGAAACGAGAGAGAAACGAGAGAAGAGAAACGAGAGAGAGAGAGAAACGAGAGAGAGAAACGAGAGAGAGAACGAAAACGAAACGAGAGAGAGAGAGAGAAACGAGAGAAAACGAGAGAGAAACGAAACGAGAGAGAAGAAGAGAGAGAAACGAGAGAAAACGAGAGAAACGAGAGAGAAACGAGAGAGAGAAAACGAGAGAAAACGAGAGAGAGACGAGAGAACGAGAGAGAGAACGAGAGAGAAACGAGAGAGAAACGAGAGAGAAGAGAAACGAGAGAGAAACGAGAGAGACGAGAAGAAAGAGAAAACGAGAGAAAACGAGAAAACGAGAGAGAAAACGAGAGAAAAACGAGAGAAAAGAGAGAAAACGAGAGAGACGAAACGAGAGAACGAGAAACGAGAAAGAGAGAAAACGAGAAAAGAAAACGAGAGAAAACGAAGAGAGAAACGAGAAAAGAGAGAAACGAGAAAGAAGAAAACGAGAGAGAAAACGAGAGAGAGAACGAGAGAAACGAAAACGAGAGAAAACGAGAGAAACGAGAGAGAAAACGAAGAGAGAGAAAACGAGAAGAGAGAGAAAGAGAGAGAGAAACGAGAAAACGAGAGAAAACGAGAAAACGAAGAAAACGAAGAAAACGAGAAAAGAGAGAAAACGAGAGAAAACGAAGAGAAAACGAGAGAGAGAAACGAAGAAACAGAGAAAAGAGAAGAGAAAAGAGAGAAGAGAAAACGAGAGAGAAAACGAAGAGAAACGAGAGAAGA
This sequence comes from Oncorhynchus masou masou, assembly GCF_036934945.1. NCBI lineage: Eukaryota > Metazoa > Chordata > Actinopteri > Salmoniformes > Salmonidae > Oncorhynchus > Oncorhynchus masou. The sequence continues at coordinate 66,214,025 of NC_088212.1, forward strand.
GAAACGAGAAGAAAACGAGAGAGAGAGAGAACGAGAGAGAAAACGAGAGAGAAAACGAGAGAAAACGAAAAGAGAAAACGAGAGAAAACGAGAAAGAAAACGAGAGAAAACGAGAGAACGAAAAGAGAAAACGAGAGAAAACGAGAGAGAACGAGAAAACGAGAGAAAACGAGAGAAAACGAGAGAAAACGAGAAAACGAGAAAAGAGAGAAACGAGAGAAAACGAGAGAGAAAGAGAAACGAGAGAAACGAGAAAACGAGAGAAAGACGAAGAGAGAGAGAAAACGAGAGAAAAGAGAGAAAACGAGAGAGAACGAGAAACGAGAAGAGAAAACGAAGAGAGAGAGAAAAGAGAAGAGAAAACGAGAGAAAACGAGAAACGAGAAAAGAGAAGAGAGAAAAGAGAAAACGAGAGAGAGAACGAGAACGAGAAAACGAGAACGAAGAGAGAGAAAACGAGAGAGAGAAACGAGAGAAGAGAAGAGAGAGAAAACGAGAGAGAGAGAGAAACGAGAGAAAACGAAGAGCGAGAGAAAACGAGAGAAAACGAGAAAGCGAGAGAAAACGAGAGAAAGAGAGAGAAGAGAAACGAGAGAAGAAAACGAGAGAGAAGAGAGAGAAAAGAGAAGAGAAAACGAGAGAGAAAACGAGAGAGAGAGAAAGAGAACGAGAAGAAAACGAGAGAGAAGAGAGAAACGAGAGAAAACGAGAGAGAAACGAGAAAACGAGAAAACGAGAGAAAACGAGAGAGAAAACGAGAGAGAGAAACGAGAGAGAAAACGAGAGAGAAAACGAGAGAGAAAACGAGAGAAAACGAGAGAAAGAGAAAACGAGAAAACGAGAAGAAAACGAAGAGAAAACGAGAAACGAAGAAAACGAGAGAAGAGAGAGAAAACGAGAGAAGAAGAAAACGAGAAGAAAACGAGAGAAACGAGAAAACGAGAGAGAAAACGAGAAAGAAAACGAGAAAACGAAGAAAACGAGAGAAAAGACGAACGAGAGAAAACGAGAAAGAGAGAGAGAAAACGAAGAGAGAGAGAGAAAACGAGAAAACGAGAGAGAAAACGAGAAAACGAGAAAACGAGAGAAACGAGAGAAAACGAGAGAGAGAAAACGAGAGAAGAAACGAAGAGAGAGAAAACGACGAGAGAAAACGAGAAAACGAGAGAGAAAACGAGAAAACGAAGAAAACGAGAAAGAAACGAGAGAAAACGAGAAACGAGAGAAAACGAGAAACGAGAGAAACGAGAGAGAAACGAGAGAACGAGAGAAAACGAGAGAAAAGAAGAAAACGAGAAAACGAAACGAGAAAACGAGAGAAAACGAGAGAAGAGAAAACGAGAGAAACGAGAAAACGAGAGAAAACGAGAGAAGAGAGAAACGAAGAGAAGAAAACGAGAAAACGAAAAGAAAACGAGAAAACGAAGAAGAAAAACGAAGAAAACGAAGAGAAAACGAAAAGAGAAAACGAGAGAGAAAACGAAGAAAACGAGAAAACGAGAGAAAACGAAGAAAGAAAGAGAAAACGAGAGAAAACGAGAGAACGAGAAACGAGAAACGAGAAAACGAAAAGAAGAGAAAACGAGAGAAAAGAAGAAAACGAGAAAACGAAACGAAGAAACGAAGAGAAAAGAGAAAACGAAGAGAAAACGAAAAGAAAACGAGAAGAAAAAACGAAGAAACGAGAAGAGAAACGAGAAACGAGAGAACGAGAGAGAAAACGAGAGAGAAGAGAGAAGAAGAGAGAGAGAGAAAACGAGAGAGAGAAAACGAGAGAGACGAGAGAAAACGAAAGAGAGAGAAAGAGAGAAAAACGAGAACGAGAAGAGAGAAAACGAGAGAGAAAACGAGAGAGAGAGAGAAAACGAGAGAGAGAGAACGAGAGAGAGAACGAGAGAAGAGAGAGAGAGAGAAAGAGAGAGAGAGAAAACGAGAGAGAAAACGAGAGAGAGAAAACGAGAGAGAAACGAGAGAGAGAGAGAGAAACGAGAGAGAGAGAAAACGAGAGAAAGAGAAGAAAAGAGAGAACGAGCAGAGAAAACGAGAGAGAGAAAACGAGAGAGAGAGAAAACGAGAGAGAGAGAGAGAGAGAAACGAGAGAGAGAGAGAGAGAAAACGAGAGAGAAGAAAACGAGAGAGAGAAGACGAGAAGAGAGAGAGAAACGAGAAGAAAACGAGAGAGAGAGAAGAGACGAGAGAGAGAAACGAGAGAGAGAGAGAGAGAAAACGAGAGAGAAAACGAGAGAGAAAACGAGAGAGAAACGAGAGAACGAGAGAGAACGAGAACGACGAGAGAGAAACGAGAAGAGAACGAGAGAGAACGAGAGAGAAACGAGAGAGAACGAGAGAGAAGAGAAGAGAACGAGAGAGAGAAGAAACGAGAGAAACGAGAAGAGAGAGAAACGAGAGAACGAGAGAGAAACGAGAGAAACGAGAGAGAGAACGAGAGAGAAACGAGAGAGAGAAAAGAGAGAGAAACGAGAGAGAGAGAGAACGAGAGAGAGAACGAGAGAGAACGAGAGAGAGAGAGAGAGAACGAGAGAGAAAACGAGAGAGAGAGAAACGAGAGAGAGAAACGAGAGAAGAGAGAGAGAGAACGAGAGAGAACGAGAGAGAGAACGAGAGAGAGAGAAACGAGAGAGAGAGAGAGAGAACGAGAGAGAAGAGAGAGAGAGAGAGAACGAGAGAAAACGAGAGACGAGAGAGAGAGAGAACGAGAGAGAAGAGAAACGAGAGAGAAAACGAGAGAGAACGAAGAGAGAGAAACGAGAAAGAGAGAACGAAGAGAGAAAACGAGAGAGAAAACGAGAGAAAACGAGAGAGAAAACGAGAGAAAACGAGAGAGAGAAACGAAGAAAAGAGAGAGAACGAGAGAGAAAAGAGAGAAAGAGAGAAAAGAGAGAAAGAGAGAAAGAAGAGAGAGAGAGAGAGAGAGAAAACGAGAGAAACGAAAAGAGAGAAAACGAGAAAACGAGAACGAGAGAGAGAGAGAAAACGAGAGAGAGAACGAGAGAGAAAACGAGAGAAAACGAGAGAAGAGAAACGAGAGAAGAGAGAAACGAGAGAGAACGAGAGAAAACGAGAGAGAAACGAGAGAGAACGAAGAGAAACGAGAGAGAAAACGAGAGAAAAGAACGAGAGAGAGAAGAAAACGAGAGAGAGAAACGAGAGAGAAAACGAGAGAGAAAACGAGAGAGAAAAGAGAAAACGAGAGAGAGAGAAACGAGAGAGAAGAAAAGAGAGAAAGAGAGAGAACGAGAGAAAACGAGAGAAACGAGAGAAAACGAGAGAAGAGAGAGAAACGAGAACGAGAGAGAGAAGAACGAGAGAGAAAACGAGAGACGAGAGAAAACGAACGAGAGAGAGAGAGAAAACGAGAGAGAGAGAAAACGAGAGAGAGAAAACGAGAGAAAAAGAGAGAAAAGAGAAAACGAAAGAGAGAGAAACGAGAGAGAACGAGAGAGAGAGAACGAGAGAGAGAGAGAAAGAGAGAGAGAGAGAGAGAGAGAGAAAACGAGAGAAGAACGAGAGAGAGAGAACGAGAGAGAGAACGAAAACGAGAGAAAACGAGAGAGAGAGAACGAGAGAGAACGAGAAGAAGAGAGAGAAAACGAGAGAGAGAGAGAGAAGAGAGAGAAACGAGAGAGAGAGAAAAGAGAGAGAACGAGAGAGAGAGAAACGAGAGAGAGAAGAGAGAGAACGAGAGAGAGAGAGAGAAACGAGAGAGAAGAGAGAGAAACGAGAGAAACGAGAGAGAAAGAGAGAGAGAAGAGAGAGAGAGAACGAGAGAGAGAAAAGAGAGAGAAACGAGAGAGAAGAGAGAGAGAGAGAGAGAAACGAGAGAGAAACGAGAGAGAGACGAGAGAGAACGAGAGAGAGAAGAGAGAGAGAAAACGAGAGAGACGAGAGAAAACGAGAGAGAACGAGAGAGAGCGAAGAGAGAGAGAACGAGAGAGAGAACGAGAGAGAAGAGAGAAGACGAGAGAGAGAAAACGAGAGAAAACGAGAGAGAGAGAGAGAAACGAGAGAGAGAGAGAAAACGAGAGAGAGAAACGAGAGAGAAACGAGAGAGAGAAACGAGAGAGAGAAACGAGAGAGAGAGAAGAGAGACGAGAGAGAAACGAGAGAGAGAAACGAGAGAGAAGAGAGAGAGAGAACGAGAGAGAACGAAAACGAGAGAGAAGAAAACGAGAGAAAACGAAGAGAAAAGAGAGAAAACGAGAGAGAGAAAACGAGAACGAGAAGAAAGAGAGAGAGAAAGAGAGAGAAAACGAGAAAGAGAAGAAAGAGAGAAAACGAGAGAGAAAACGAAGAGAGAAACGAGAGAACGAGAGAAACGACGAGAACGAGAGAGAGAGAGAGAGAGAAAAGAAGACGAGAGAGAGAGAAACGACGAAGAGAAAACGAGAGAGAACGAGAAGAGACGAGAGAGAGAGAGAGAGAAAACGAGAGAGAAAACGAGAGAGAAACGAGAGAGAGAGAAAACGAGAGAAGAAGAAGAGAGAGAGAGAGAGAACGAGAAGAAAACGAGAGAGAACGAGAGAGAGAAAACGAGAGAAAGAGAGAGAAAACGAGAGAGAGAAAAAGAGAAACGAAAGAAAACGAAAACGAGAGAAGAAAACGAGAGAGAAAAACGAGAGAGAAAACGAAGAAAACGAAGAGAAAACGAGAGAAAAACGAAGAAAACGAGAAGAGAAAACGAAAGACGAAAACGAAGAGAAAACGAGAGAGAAAACGAAGAGAAAACGAGAGAAACGAGAAAACGAGAGAAAACGAGAGAGAGAAAACGAGAGAAAACGAAGAGAAAACGAGAAAACGAGAAAACGAGAAAACGAGAGAAACGAGAAGAGAACGAGAGAACGAGAGAAAACGAGAGAAACGAAGAGAGAGAAACGAGAGAGAAGAAAACGAGAAGAGAAAACGAGAGAGAAACGAGAAAACGAGAGAGAACGAAAGAAAACGAGAGAAAACGAAGAGAGAGAAACGAGAGAGAAAAACGAGAGAGAGAGAGAGAAAACGAGAGAGAGAAAAGAGAGAAGAACGAGAGAGAGAAGACGAGAGAGAAAACGAGAGAGAAACGAAGAGACGAAAGAGAGAGAAAACGAGAGAGAAAAGAAAACGAGAAAACGAGAAAGAGAAAGAGAGAGAAAACGAGAGAAACGAGAGAGAGAAAGAGAAGAAGAACGAGAAAGAAAACGAAGAGAAAACGAGAGAGAGAAAACGAGAAAAGAGAGAAACGAGAGAAAACGAAGAGAAAAACGAAAAGAAAACGAAGAGAGAAAACGAAGAGAGAAACGAAGAGAAAACGAGAGAAAACGAGAGAGAAAGAAGAGAAAACGAGAGAGAAAACGAAAGAGAAAACGAGAGAAAACGAGAGAACGAGAAACGAAGAAAACGAGAGAGAAAACGAGAGAAACGAAGAGAGAGAAAGAGAGAGAAAACGAGAAAAACGAGAGAGAGAAAACGAGAGAGAGAGAAACGAGAGAGAGAGAACGAGAGAGAGAGAGAGAGAGAAGAACGAGAGAGAGAGAACGAGAGAGAGAAGAAGAGAGAAAGAGAGAACGAACGAGAGAGAAAACGAGAGAGAGAAAACGAGAGAGAGACGAAAGAGAAGAAAAGAGAAGAGAGAAGAGAGAAAACGAGAGAGAGAGAACGAGAGAGAGAACGAGAGAGAAGAAAAGAGAAAACGAGAGAGAGAAAACGAGAGAGAGAAGAGAGAACGAGAAGAGAGAGAACGAGAAGAGAAAACGAGACGAGAGAGAGAGAACGAGAGAACGAGAAAACGAGAGAGAGAACGAGAGAGAAAACGAGAGAACGAGAGAGAGAGAAAACGAGAGAGAAACGAGAGAACGAGAGAAACGAGAGAGAGAAAACGAGAGAGAAAACGAAGAAAACGAGAAACGAGAGAAAACGAGAAAGAGAAAACGAGAGAAAGAGAAACGAGAGAAAACGAGAGAGAAAACGAGAGAGAGAGAGAAGAACGAAGAGAGAGAAACGAAGAGAAACGAGAGAGAGAAACGAGAAAACGAGAGAGAGAGAAAACGAGAGAGAGAGAGAAAACGAGAAAACGAGAGAACGAAGAGAGAGAAAACGAGAGAGAAGAAAAACGAAGAGAGAACGAGAAAACGAGAAGAGAAACGAGAGAGAGAGACGAGAGAAAACGAGAGAAAACGAGAAAACGAGAGAGAGAAACGAGAGAAACGAGAGAAACGAGAAAACGAGAGAGAAAACGAAGAAAACGAGAGAAAACGAGAAACGAAGAGAAAACGAGAGAAAAGACGAGAAAAGAGAAGAGAGAGAAAACGAGAGAGAGAGAACGAGAGAAGAGAAAACGAGAAAGAGAGAGAACGAAGAGAAAACGAGAGAGAGAGAAACGAGAGAGAGAAGAGACGAGAGAGAGAGAGAAAACGAGAAGACGAGAAACGAGAGAGAAGAGAGAGAAAACGAGAGAAAGAGAGAAGAACGAGAGAGAAAACGAGAGAGAAAACGAGAAAAGAGAAAACGAGAGAGAGAAACGAGAAGAGAAAACGAGAGAGAGAGAACGAGAAGAGAAAACGAGAGAGAAAACGAGAAAACGAGAGAGAGAAAACGAGAGAAGAAGAGAAAACGAGAAAAGAAAACGAGAGAGAGAAAACGAGAGAGAGAAACGAGAAAAGAGAGAAACGAGAGAAGAGAGAAAACGAGAGAGAGAAAGAAAAAGAACGAAGAAGAGAAACGAGAGAGAAACGAGAAACGAGAAAAGAGAAAACGAGAGAAGAAAACGAGACGAAGAAGAGAACGAGAGAGAGAAAACGAGAGAGAGAGAGAAACGAGAGAGAAAACGAGAGAAACGAGAGAGAGAAACGAGAGAGAGAACGAAGAGAAAACGAGAGAAACGAGAAACGAGAGAGAAAACGAGAGAGAGAGAAGAAACGAAAACGAGAGAAACGAGAGAGAAACGAGAGAAGAAACGAGAGAGAAACGAGAAGAGAAAACGAGAGAGAGAAAACGAAGAAAACGAGAGAGAAACGAGAGAAACGAGAAACGCGAGAAAGAGAAGAGAGAGAGAGAAGACGAGAAAACGAAGAGAAACGAGAAAACGAAGAGAAAACGAGAGAAAACGAAGAAAACGAGAGAGAAACGAGAGAAAACGAGAAAACGAGAAAGAAAAAGAGAAACGAGAGAAGAGAAGAAGAGAAAACGAGAAGAAACGAGAGAGAAACGAAAGAGAACGAACGAGAAAACGAGAAAGAGAAAACGAGAGAAAAGAGAAGAGAAGAGAAGAAAAGAAAACGAGAGAGAAAACGAGAAAAACGAGAACGAAAGAGAAAACGAGAGAGAAAACGAGAGAAGAGAAAACGAGAAGAAAACGAGAGAAAACGAGAGAGAGAAAACGAGAGAGAGAACGAACGAGAGAGAACGAGAGAGAAAACGAGAGAGAACGAGAGAGAAGAAGAGAGAGAAAACGAGAGAGAGAGAAAACGAGAGAGAGAGAACGAGAGAAAAGAGAGAGAGAAAAGAGAGAGAAAGAGAAAAAGAGAGAAAAGAGAGAAAACGAGAGAAAACGAGAGAGAGAGAACGAGAAAAGAGAAAACGAGAGAGAAGAGAACGAGAAAACGAGAGAGAAACGAGATAACGAGAGAGAGAACGAGAGAGAAAACGAGAGAGAGAAAACGAAGAGAACGAGAAACGAGAAGAAAACGAGAGAAAACGAGAAGAAAACGAAGAAACGAGAGAAACGAGAGAAAACGAGAGAGAGAAAACGAGAAAACGAGAAGAAAACGAAGAGAAAACGAGAGAAAAGAAGAAAACGAAGAGAAGAAACGAAGAGAGAGAAAACGAGAGAGAAAACGAAAGAAAACGAGAGAAGAAAACGAGAAAACGAGAAACGAGAGAGAAAACGAGAGAAAACGAGAGAAACGAGAGAGAAAACGAAGAGAAGAGAAAACGAGAGAGAGAAAACGAGAGAACGAGAAGAAAACGAAAGAGAAAACGAGAGAGAGAGAGAAAACGAGAGAGAAAACGAGAAAACGAGAAAACGAGAGAAAAAAGAAAAGAGAGAAAACGAGAGAGAACGAGAAAACGAGAGAACGAAGAGAAACGAGAGAGAGAAAACGAGAGAGAGAGAAAACGAGAGAGAGAAAAGAAAACGAGAGAACGAGAGAGAGAAGAGAGAAACGAGAGAGAGAAACGAGAGAGAGAGAAACGAGAGAGAGAGAGAACGAGAGAAGAGAGAGAGAAGAGAGAACGAGAGAGAGAGACGAGAGAGAGAGAAGAGAGAAAACGAAGAGAAACGAGAGAAACGAGAGAGAAACGAGAGAAAACGAGAAAACGAGAGACGAGAGAAACGACGACGAGAGAAACGAGAGAGAGAGAGAGAAACGAGAAGAGAGAGAGAACGAGAGAGAGAGAGAGAACGAAGAGAGAGAGAAACGAGAGAGAGAGAGAACGAGAGAGAAAGAGAGAGAGAGAGAAGAGAACGAGAGAGAGAGAGAAACGAGAGAGACGAGAGAGAAAACGAGAGAAACGAGAGAAACGAGAGAGAGAAGAAGAGAGAAACGAGAGAACGAGAGAGAGAAACGAGAGAGAAAACGAGAGAGAGAGAGAGAAACGAGAGAGAGAGAAAACGAGAGAGAGAGACGAGAGAGAGCGAGAGAGAGAGACGAGAGAAAACGAGAGAGAGAGAGAAAACGAGAGAAACGAGAGAGAAGAACGAGAGAGAAAAACGAGAGAGAGAGAACGAGAAAACGAGAAAACGAGAGAGAGAGAAACGAAAGAGAGAGAAACGAGAGAGAGAAAACGAGAGAGAAAACGAAGAGAAAACGAGAGAGAAAACGAGAGAAGAACGAGACGAGAGAGAGAGAAAAGAGAGAGAAACGAAGAGAGAGAAGAAAGAGAGAGAAACGAGAGAAAACGAGAGAGAAAACGAGAGAAACGAGAGAGAGAAAACGAGAGAGAAGACGAGAAGAGAGAAACGAGAGAGAAAACGAGAGAGAAAACGAAGAAAAGAGAGAGAAAGAAGAGAAACGAGAGAGAAACGAGAAAAGAGAGAAGAAAACGAAGAGAAAACGAGAGAGAAAACGAAGAGAAAACGAGAGAAAAGAGAAAACGAGAGAAAACGAGAAAACGAGAGAGAAACGAAGAAAACGAGAAAACGAGAAAGAAAACGAAGAAAACGAGAGAAAACGAGAGAAAAGAGAGAAGAAAAAGAGAGAAAACGAGAGAGAAACGAGAGAAGAAAACGAGAAAACGAGAGAGAAAACGAAGAAAACGAGAGAAAACGAGAAAAGAGAGAAAACGAAGAGACGAAGAAGAGAAAACGAGAGAGAAAACGAGAAGAAAACGAGAGAAACGAAGAGAAGAAGAGAAAAGAGAAAAAGAAGAAAACGAAAAGAGAGAAAACGAAGAGAAAACGAAGAAGAGAAGAAGAGAAGAGAGAAAACGAGAGAAAACGAGAAAACGAGAGAAAACGAGAAAACGAACGAGAGAAGAAAACGAGAAAACGAGAGAAAACGAAGAGAAAACGAGAGAAGAAAACGAAGAAAACGAGAGAGAAGAAAACGAGAAAACGAGAAAACGAGAGAGAAGAAAGAGAAACGAGAGAAAAACGAAGAAAACGAGAAACGAAAAACGAAGAAAACGAGAGAAAACGAGAGAAAAGAGAGAAACGAGAGAGAAAACGAGAAGAGAGAGAGAAAACGAAGAGAGAGAGAAAACGAAGAAAACGAAAACGAGAAAACGAGAAAACGAGAGAAAACGAGAAAAGAGAAAACGAAAACGAAGAGAAGAGAGAGAGAAAACGAGAGAGAAAACGAAGAGAAGAAACGAGAAGAACGAGAACGAGAGAAAACGAGAAAAGAAAACGAGAGAGAAGAAACGAGAAAGAGAGAAGAAGAGAAAGAAAACGAGAGAAGACGAGAGAGAAACGAGAAGAAAGAGAAAGAGAAAACGAGAGAGAAGAGAGAAACGAGAGAGAAAACGAGAGAAAACGAGAGAAGAAGAACGAGAGAAAACGAGAGAGAGAGAAAACGAAAACGAGAAACGAGAGAAACGAGAAGAGAAACGAGAGAAGAGAGAGAGAACGAGAGAGAAACGAGAGAGAAAGAAGAGAGAACGAGAGAGAAACGAGAAAGAAAACGAGAGAGAGAAACGAGAGAGAGAGAAGACGAAGAGAACGAGAGAGAAGAAAACGAGAGAAAACGAGAGAAAAAGAGAGAAAACGAGAAAACGAGAGAGAAAAGAGAGAAACGAACGAGAGAAAACGAGAAAAGAGAAACGAAGAACGAAAGAGAGAAACGAGAAGAGAACGAAAGAGAGAGAAAACGAAGAAGAGAAAACGAAGAGAAAACGAGAGAAACGAAGAAAACGAGAGAAAAGAGAAAACGAGAAAAGAGAAAACGAAGAGAAAACGAAGAGAAAACGAGAAGAGAGAAAACGAGAGAAAACGAGAAGAGAAGAGAAAAGAAAAGAGAGAGAAAACGAAGAGAGAACGAGAGAAAACGAGAGAAAACGAGAGAAAAGAGAGAAAACGAGAGAGAAAACGAGAGACGAGAGAAACGAGAGAGAGAACGAGAGAGAGAAAGAGAGAGAAGAGAGAGAGAGAGAACGAGAGAGAGAACGAGAGAGAGAGAACGAGACGAGAGAGAGAGAGAGAGAGAAACGAGAAACGAGAGAGAGAAACGAGAGAGAGAGAGAGAAAGAGAGAGAGAAACGAGAGAGAGAGAGAACGAAGAGAACGAGAGAAACGAGAGAAACGAGAGAGAAACGAGAGAGAGAGAACGAAGAGAGAGAGAGAAACGAGAGAAACGAGAGAAGAAGAGAAAAGAGAAGAAGAGAACGAGAGAGAACGAGAGAGAGAACGAGAGAGAGAGAGAGAAAACGAGAGAGAAACGAGAGAGAGAAACGAGAGAGAAAACGAGAGAAAAGAGAGAGAAAACGAGAGAAAGAGAAAACGAGAGAAAACGAGAGAAACGAGACGAAACGAGAAAACGAGAGAAAACGAAAAGAGAAAACGAAAAGAGAAGAGAAACGAGAGAAAACGAGAGAGAAACGAAAACGAGAAGAAAACGAAGAAAACGAGAAAACGAGAAGAAAACGAGAGAAAACGAGAGAAAACGAGAGAAGAAACGAGAGAGAAAACGAGAGAGAAAAGAGAAAACGAAGAGAGAAACGAGAGAAAACGAAGAAAACGAAAAGAGAAAACGAGAAAACGAGAAAAGAGAGAAAACGAGAAAAAGAAAGAAGACGAAAAGAGAGAGAAACGAGAGAAAACGAGAGAGAGAGAACGAGAGAAGAAAACGAGAGAGAAAACGAGAGAGAAAAGAGAAAACGAGAGAGAGAGAAAACGAGAGAGAGAGAAAACGAGAGAAGAGAGAAACGAGAGAAGAAAACGAGAGAAAACGAGAGAGAGAAGAGAGAAGAAAACGAGAGAGAAAACGAGAGAAAACGAGAGAGAAACGAGAGAAAAGAGAGAGAGAGAACGAGAGAAAACGAGAACGAAGAAACGAGAGAGAAAACGAGAGAAAACGAGAGAAGAGAGAAAACGAGAGAGAGAGAAGAGAACGAGAGAGAGAGAGAAACGAGAGAGAAGAGAGAGAGAGAGAGAAAACGAGAGAAACGAGAGAGAAAACGAGAAAACGAGAGAAAACGAGAAGAGAAAACGAGAGAGAACGAGAGAGAGAGAGAACGAGAGAGAGAGAACGAGAGAAGAGAAAACGAGAGAGAGAAAACGAGAGAGAAAACGAGAGAGACGAGAGAAAGAGAGAGAGAGAGAAAGAGAGAGAGAAAACGAGAGAGAGAGAGAGAAGAGAGAGAGAGAAACGAGAGAAAACGAGAGAGAACGAGAGAGAAGAGAGAGAAACGAGAGAGAGAGACGAGAGAAACGAGAGAGAGAGCGAGAGAGAAAACGAGAAAACGAGAGAGAGAAGAGAGAACGAGAGAGAAAACGAGAGAGAAGAGAGAAAACGAGAGAGAGAAACGAGAGAGAGAAGAGAGAGAAAAGAGAGAGAGAGAGAGAACGAGAGAACGAGAGAGAAAACGAGAGAGAAAACGAGAGAGAAGAGAGAGAGAGAAAACGAGAGAAAACGAGAGAAGAAGAGAGAAAACGAAAAGAAAGAGAGAAAACGAGAGAGAGAAAACGAGAAGAAAACGAGAGAAAACGAGAGAAACGAGAGAAACGAGAAAGAAAACGAAGAGAAAAGAAAACGAGAAAACGAGAGAAAAACGAGAACGAGAGAAAACGAGAAAAGAGAGAGAAAACGAGAGAAAACGAGAGAAAACGAGAGAGAGAGAGAAAACGAAGAAAACGAGAGAACGAGAGAAAACGAGAAGAAAACGAAGAGAAAAGAGAAGAAAACGAAGAGAAAACGAGAGAGAGAGAAAACGAGAGAGAAAACGAGAGAAAACGAGAGAAAACGAGAGAAGAGAAACGAAGAGAAAACGAGAGAAAACGAGAGAAAACGAGAGAGAAAACGAAGAAAACGAAGAAAACGAAACGAGAGAAAACGAAGAGAAAACGAAGAGAGAAAACGAGAGAGAAAACGAGAAACGAGAAAACGAGAGAAAACGAGAGAGAAAACGAAGAAAACGAGAAAAGAGAGAAAACGAGAGAGACGAGAAAACGAGAGAGAAAACGAGAGAGAGAAAACGAGAGAGAAAACGAGAGAGAAAAGAGAAAACGAGAAAACGAAGAAAACGAAGAAAACGAAGAAAACGAGAAAGAAAAGAAAACGAAAACGAGAAAACGAAGAAGAAAACGAGAGAAACGAGAGAAAACGAGAGAAGAAAACGAGAGAAGAGAACGAAGAGAGAAAACGAGAAGAGAAACGAGAAGAGAAAACGAGAAAAGAAAACGAGAGAACGAGAGAGAGAAGAGAAAACGAGAGAGAAAACGAGAGAGAAAACGAGAGAGAACGAGAGAGAAAACGAGAGAGAAAACGAGAGAAAACGAGAGAAAACGAGAGAAAACGAGAGAAGAGAGAAACGAGAAGAGAAGAGAAAACGAGAGAAAACGAGAAGAGAGAGAACGAGAGAGAAAACGAGAGAGAAAGAAAACGAAGAAAAGAGAGAGAGAAAACGAGAGAAAAGAGAAAACGAGAGAGAAAACGAGAGAGAGAACGAGAGAGAAAACGAGAGAGAGAGAGAAAACGAGAGAGAGAAAGAGAGAGAGAACGAGAGAGAGAGAAAACGAGAGAGAGAGAGAAAACGAGAGAAAACGAGAGAGAGAGAAACGAGAGAGAGAAAAGAGAGAGAAACGAGAGAGAGAAAACGAGAGAAAAGAAGAAAACGAGAGAGAGAGAAACGAGAGAAAACGAGAGAGAGAGAAGAGAAAGAAAACGAGAAAACGAGAAAACGAGAGAAAACGAGAAGAGAAAACGAGAGAAACGAAAACGAGAGAGAAGACGAGAGAGAAGAGAGAAAACGAGAAACGAGAGAGAAAAGAAGAGAACGAGAGAAAACGAGAGAGAGAGAGAGAGAGAGAGAAAACGAGAGAGAAGAGAGAAAACGAGAACGAAGAGAAGAGAGAGAAAACGAGAGAGAGAGAAAAGAGAAAGAGAGAAAACGAGAGAAAACGAGAGAGAAACGAGAGAGAGAAAACGAGAAACGAGAGAAAGCGAGAGAGAAAAGAGAGAACGAGAGAGAGAAAACGAGAGAAACGAGAGAGAGAGAAAACGAGAGAGAGAAAACGAGAGAGAGAAACGAGAGAGAAGAACGAAGAGAAAACGAGAGAGAGAGAGAGAGAGAACGAGAGAGACGAGAGACGAGAGAAGAGAGAGAGAAAACGAGAGAGAAGAAACGAGAGAGAAACGAGAGAAACGAGAGAGAAAACGAAGAAGAGAGAAAACGAGAGAGAGAAACGAGAGAGAAAACGAAGAGAAAGAGAGAGAGAAGAAAGAGAAAAGAAAGAGAAACGAGAGAAGAAAACGAGAAAAGAGAAAACGAGAGAAAACGAGAGAGAGAGAAACGAGAGAAGAACGAAAACGAAGAGAAACGAGAGAGAAGAAAACGAGAGAAAACGAGAGAAGAGAAACGAGAGAAAACGAGAAAACGAGAGAGAACGAGAAAACGAGAGAAAACGAGAGAGAGAGAAAACGAGAGAAAACGAAGAGAAAACGAGAAGAAAACGAGAAAAACGAGAACGAGCGAAAAACGAGAAGAAAACGAGAGAAAACGAGAGAGAAAACGAAGAGAAAACGAGAGAGAACGAAGAGAGAGAGAAACGAGAGAGAGAGAACGAACGAGAGAAAGAGAGAGAACGAGAGAAAGAGAGAGAAGAAAACGAGAGAGAGAAACGAGAGAGAGAAACGAGAAGAGAGAGAGACGAGAGAAAACGAGAGAGAAAACGAGAGAAAGAGAGAAGAGAGAGAAAACGAGAGAGAAGAGAGAACGAGAAAGAGAGAAAACGAGAGAGAGAACGAGAGAACGAAGAGAGAAGAGAAAACGAGAGAGAAGAACGAGAGAGAGAGAAACGAGAGAGAGAAAACGAGAGAGAGAAGAAACGAGAGAGAAGCGAGAGAGAAGAGAAAACGAGAAAACGAGAGAGAGAGAAAACGAGAGCGAAAGAGAGAAAACGAGAAAAAGAGAGAAAACGAGAGAAAACGAGAGAAGAAGAAAACGAAGAGAGAAAACGAGAGAAAACGAGAGAACGAGAAGAGAGAGAAAACGAGAAACGAACGAGAAAACGAGAGAAGAAGAGAACGAGAGAAACGAGAGAACGAAAACGAGAGAGAAAACGAGAAGAAAACGAGAGAGAAAACGAGAAAACGAGAAAACGAAGAAGAGAAAACGAGAGAACGAGAGAGAGAACGAGAGAGAGAACGAAGAGAGAACGAGAGAGAGCGAAGACGAGAGAGAGAGAGAACGAGAGAGAAGAAAGAGAACGAGAAGAGAGAACGAGAGAGAAAACGAGAGAAAACGAGAGAGAAACGAGAGAAAACGAGAGAAGACGAACGAGAAGAAGAACGAGAGAAACGAGAGAGAGAGAAACGAGAGAGAGAAACGAGAGACGAGAGAACGAGAGAGAAAGAGACGAGAGAGAGAGAGAGAGAAACGAGAGAGAGAACGAAGAAACGAGAGAGAGCGAGACGACGAGAGAGAAACGAACGAGAGAACGAGAGAGAGAACGAGAGAGAGAGAAAACGAGAGAGAGAGAACGAGAGAGAACGAGAGAGAAAACGAGAGAAGAGAAGAGAACGAGAAAACGAGAGAAACGAGAGAGAGAGAGAACGAGAGAGAGAACGAGAGAACGAGAGAAAACGAGAGAGAGAGAACGAGAGAAACGAAGAGAGAAACGAGAAGAGAGAGAACGAAGAGAGAAGAACGAGAGAAAACGAGAGAGAGAAAGAAAAACGAGAGAAAACGAAGAAAAAACGAGAGAGAAAACGAGAGAGAAAGAGAAAACGAGAGAGAAACGAGAAGAAAACGAGAAGAGAGAAAACGAGAGAGAGAGAACGAGAAAGAGAGACGAGAACGAGAGAGCGAGAAAACGAGAGAAAACGAGAAACGAGAGAACGAAGAGAGAGAGAACGAGAGAGAGAACGAGAACGAGAAAACGAGAGAGAGAACGAGAGAGAGAACGAACGAGAGAAAACGAGAAGAGAAAACGAGAAGAACGAAGAAAACGAGAGAAAACGAGAGAAAACGAAACGAGAAAACGAGAAAGAGAAAACGAGAGAGAGAAAACGAGAGAGAGAGAGAAACGAGAGAGAGAGAACGAGAGAGAAAACGAGAAGAGAGAAACGAGAGAGAAGAGAGAAAACGAGAGAAAACGAGAAGAGAAAACGAGAGAAGAGAAGAGAAAACGAGAGAGAGAAAAACGAGAGAGAAAGAGAACGAAGACGAGAGAAAAGAGAGAACGAGAAGAGAAAACGAGAGAAAGAGACGAAGAAACGAAGAAGAGAGAGAGAACGAGAGAGAGAGAACGAGAAGAGAAGAGAGCGAGAGAAAAGAAAACGAGAGAAACGATAGAAAACGAGAGAGAACGAGAAAAACGAAGAAAACGAAGAGAAAACGAGAGAAAACGAGAAGAAGAAGAACGAAGAGAAAACGAGAAGAACGAGAGAGAACGAGAAAAGAGAAAACGAAGAAGAAAACGAGAAGAGAAAACGAGAAGAGAAAAGAAAACGAGAAGAAAACGAAGAAGAGAAACGAAGAGAAAACGAGAGAAAACGAAGAGAGAGAACGAGAGAGAAGAAAACGAGAGAGAGAAAACGAGAGAAGAACGAGCGAGAGAGAAGGAAAGAGAGAAGAAAACGAGAGAGAAGAGAACGAGAGAGAAAAGAAAACGAGAGAGAAAACGAGAGAAACGAAGAGAGAAACGAGAAAACGAGAGAAAACGAGAGAAGAGAAAACGAGAGAGAGAAAACGAGAGAGAGAACGAGAGAGAGAGAACGAGAGAAAGAGAGAACGAGAGAGAGAGAACGAGAGAACGAGAGAGAACGAGAGAACGAGAGAACGAGAGAACGAGAGAAAGAGAACGAGAGAAGAACGAGAGAACGAGAGAGAACGAGAGAGAGAGAACGAGAGAACGAGAGAGAACGAGAGAGAACGAGAGAGAGAAACGAAGAGAGAGAGAAAGAGAGAGAACGAGAGAGAACGAGAGAAGAGAGAAAACGAGAGAACGAGAGAGAACGAGAGAGAGAACGAGAGAACGAGAGAGAGAGAACGAGAGAGAGAGAAAACGAGAGAGAGAGAGAACGAGAGAGAAAAACGAGAGAGAGAGAACGAAGAGAGAGAGAGAACGAGAGAAGAGAGAGAACGAGAGAGAACGAGAGAGAACGAGAGAGAACGAGAGAGAGAACGAGAGAGAGAAACGAGAGAGAACGAGAGAGAGAGAACGAGAGAGAGAGAACGAAGAGAGAGAACGAGAAGAGAGAGAGAGAGAACGAGAGAGAGAGAACGAAGAGAGAAAACGAGAGAACGAGAGAGAGAGAGAACGAGAAAAGAGAGAGAACGAGAGAGAGAAGAGAGAGAGAGAGAGAAACGAGAGAGAGAAGAAACGAGAGAGAACGAGAGAGAGAGAACGAGAGAGAGAAACGAGAGAAAGAGAAAACGAGAGAGAGAGAAACGAGAGAGAGAGAGAAGAGAGAGAAACGAGAGAGAAAACGAGAGAGAGAGAGAGAGAACGAGAAGAACGAGAGAGAGAAGAGAGAACGAGAGAGAGAACGAGAGAGAGAGAGACGAGAACGAGAGAGAAAAGAGAGAGAGAGAAGAGAAGAGAGAGAACGAGAGAGAGAGAGAGAGAACGAGAGAGAGAGAGAGAGAACGAGAGAGAGAGAGAGAGAACGAAGAGAGAGACGAAACGAAAAGAGAGAGAGAGAGAGAATGAGAGAGAGAGAAGAGAGAACGAGAGAGAGAATGAGCGAGAGAACGAGAGAGAGAACGAGAACGAGAACGAGAGAGAGAACGAGAGAGAGAGAACGAGAGAGAGAGAGAACGAGAGAGAGAGAGAACGAGAAGAGAGAACGAGAGAGAGAACGAGAGAGAGAGAGAGAGAACGAGAGAGAGAGAGAGAGAGAACGAGAGAGAGAACGAGAACGAGAGAGAGAGAGAGAGAGAACGAGAGAGAGAGAACGAGAGAGAGAGAGAGAACGAGAGAGAGAAGAAGAGAGAGAGAGAGAACGAGAGAGAGAACGAGAGAGAGAGAGAGAGAGAGAGAGAGAGAGAGAGAGAGAGAGAGAGAAGAGAGAGAAGAGAGAACGAGAGAGAGAGAACGAGAGAGAGAGAGAGAGAGAAGAGAACGAGAGAGAGAGAGAAGAGAGAACGAGAGAGAGAGAGAACGAGAGAGAGAACGAGAACGAGAGAGAGAACGAGAACGAGAGAGAGAACGAGAGAGAGAGAGAACGAGAGAGAGAGAGAACGAGAGAGAGAGAGAACGAGAGAGAGAGAGAAGAGAGAACGAGAGAACGAGAGAAGAGAGACGAGAGAGAGAGAGAGAACGAGAGAGAGAGAGAGAACGAGAGAGAGAGAGAGAACGAGAGAGAGAGAGAGAACGAGAGAGAGAGAGAGAACGAGAGAGAGAGAGAACGAGAGAGAGAGAGAGAGAACGAGAGAGAGAGAGAGAGAACGAGAGAGAGAGAGAGAGAACGAGAGAGAGAGAGAGAACGAGAGAGAGAGAGAGAACGAGAGAGAGAGAGAGAACGAGAGAGAGAGAGAGAACGAGTGAGAGAGAGAGAACGAGTGAGAGAGAGAGAACGAGAGAGAGAGAGAGAACGAGTGAGAGAGAGAGAACGAGTGAGAGAGAGAGAACGAGTGAGAGAGAGAGAACGAGTGAGAGAACGAGTGAGAGAACGAGTGAGAGAGAGAGAACGAGTGAGAGAGAGAGAACGAGTGAGAGAGAGAGAACGAGTGAGAGAACGAGTGAGAGAACGAGTGAGAGAGAGAGAACGAGTGAGAGAGAGAGAACGAGTGAGAGAACGAGTGAGAGAACGAGTGAGAGAGAGAGAACGAGTGAGAGAGAGAGAACGAGTGAGAGAGAGAGAACGAGTGAGAGAACGAGTGAGAGAACGAGAGAGAGAGAACGAGAGAGAGAGAGAGAACGAGTGAGAGAGAGAGAACGAGTGAGAGAACGAGTGAGAGAACGAGTGAGAGAGAGAGAACGAGTGAGAGAGAGAGAACGAGTGAGAGAGAGAGAACGAGTGAGAGAACGAGTGAGAGAACGAGTGAGAGAGAGAGAACGAGTGAGAGAGAGAGAACGAGTGAGAGAACGAGAGAGAGAGAGAGAACGAGAGAGAGAGAGAACGAGTGAGAGAGAGAGAACGAGTGAGAGAACGAGTGAGAGAACGAGTGAGAGAGAGAGAACGAGTGAGAGAGAGAGAGAGAACGAGTGAGAGAACGAGAGAGAACGAGGAGAGAGAACGAGAGAGAGAGAGAACGAGTGAGAGAACGCAGTGAGAGAGAGAGAGAAGTGAGAGAGAGAACGAGTGAGAGAACGAGTGAGAGAACGAGAGTGAGAGAGAACGAGTGAGAGAGAGAGAACGAGTGAGAGAGAGAGAACGAGAGAACGAGAGAGAACGAGTGAGAGAGAGAGAACGAGTGAGAGAGAGAGAAACGAGTGAGAGAGAACGAGTGAGAGAGAGAGAACGAGAAGAGAGAACGAGTGAGAGAACGAGAACGAGAGAGAGAGAGAGAACGAGTGAGAGAGAGAGAACGAGTGAGAGAACGAGTGAGAGAACGAGTGAGAGAACGAGTGAGAGAGAGAGAACGAGTGAGAGAGAGAGAACGAGTGAGAGTGAGAGAACGAGTGAGAGTGAGAGAACGAGTGAGAGTGAGAGAACGAGTGAGAGTGAGAGAACGAGTGAGAGAACGAGAACGAGTGAGAGAACGAGTGAGAGAACGAGTGAGAGAGAGAGAACGAGTGAGAGAGAGAGAACGAGTGAGAGAGAGAGAACGAGTGAGAGAACGAGAGAGAGAACGAGTGAGAGAACGAGAGAGAGAACGAGTGAGAGAGAGAGAACGAGAGAGAGAACGAGTGAGAGAACGAGAGAGAGAACGAGAAGAGAGAGAGAGAACGAGAGAGAGAGAACGAGAACGAGAGAGAGAGAACGAGAGAGAGAGAGAACGAGAACGAGAGAGAGAGAGAACGAGAACGAGAGAGAGAGAACGAGAACGAGAGAGAGAGAACGAGAACGAGAGAGAGAGAACGAGAAAGAGAGAACGAGAACGAGAGAGAGAGAGAACGAGAACGAGAGAGAGAGAACGAGAGAGAGAGAACGAGAGAGAGAGAGAGAGAACGAGAGAACGAGAGAGAGAACGAGAGAACGAGAGAGAGAACGAGAGAACGAGAGAACGAGAGAACGAGAGAGAGAACGAGAGAGAGAACGAGAGAGAGAACGAGAGAACGAGAGAGAGAACGAGTGAGAGAACGAGTGAGAGAACGAGTGAGAGAACGAGTGAGAGAACGAGTGAGAGAACGAGTGAGAGAACGAGTGAGAGAACGAGTGAGAGAACGAGTGAGAGAACGAGTGAGAGAACGAGTGAGAGAACGAGTGAGAGAACGAGAGAGAGAACGAGTGAGAGAACGAGTGAGAGAACGAGTGAGAGAACGAGTGAGAGAACGAGAGAGAACGAGTGAGAGAACGAGTGAGAGAACGAGTGAGAGAACGAGAGAGAGAACGAGTGAGAGAACGAGTGAGAGAACGAGTGAGAGAACGAGAGAGAACGAGTGAGAGAACGAGTGAGAGAAACGAGAGAGAGAACGAGTGAGAGAACGAGAGAGAACGAGTGAGAGAACGAGAGAGAACGAGTGAGAGAACGAGAGAGAACGAGTGAGAGAACGAGAGAGAACGAGTGAGAGAACGAAAGAGAGAGTGAGAGAACGAGTGAGAGAACGAGTGAGAGAACGAAAGTGAGAGAACGAGTGAGAGAACGAGTGAGAGAACGAGTGAGAGAACGAGTGAGAGAACGAGTGAGAGAACGAGTGAGAGAACGAGTGAGAGAACGAGTGAGAGAACGAGTGAGAGAACGAGTGAGAGAACGAGTGAGAGAACGAGTGAGAGAACGAGTGAGAGAACGAGTGAGAGAACGAGAAGAACGAGTGAGAGAACGAGTGAGAGAACGAGTGAGAGAACGAGTGAGAGAACGAGTGAGAGAGAACGAGTGAGTGAGAGAACGAGTGAGAGAACGAGTGAGAGAACGAGAGGAGAGAACGAGTGAGAACGAGAGAGAGAACGAAAGGAGAGAACGAGAGAGAACGAGTGAGAGAACGAGTGAGAGAACGAGAGAGAACGAGTGAGAGAACGAGAGAGAACGAGTGAGAGAACGAGAGAGAACGAGTGGAGAAACGAGTGAGAGAACGAGAGAACGAGTGAGAGAACGAGTGAGAGAACGAGAGAACGAGAGAGAACGAGTGAGAGAACGAGAGAGAACGAGTGAGAGAACGAGAGAGAACGAGAACGAGAGAGAGAAGAGAGAGAACGAGAGAGAGAACGAGAGAGAGAACGAGAGAACGAGAGAGAACGAGAGAGAACGAGAGAGAGAGAGAGAGAACGAGAGAGAGAGAGAGAGAACGAGAGAGAAGAGAGAGAGAGAACGAGAGAGAGAGAGAGAGAACGAGTGAGAGAGAGAGAGAACGAGTGAGAGAGAGAGAGAACGAGTGAGAGAGAGAGAGAACGAGAGAGAGAGAGAACGAGTGAGAGAGAGAGAGAACGAGAGAGAGAGAACGAGTGAGAGAGAGAGAGAACGAGAGAGAGAGAGAGAGAACGAGAGAGAGAAGAGAGAGAGAGAACGAGAGAGAGAGAGAGAGAACGAGAGAGAGAGAGAGAGAACGAGAGAGAGAGAGAGAGAAAGAGAGAGAGAGAGAGAGAGAGAGAGAACGAGAGAGAGAGAGAGAGAACGAGAGAGAGAGAGAGAACGAGAGAGAGAGAGAGAGAACGAGAGAGAGAGAGAGAGAACGAGAGAACGAGAGAGAGAACGAGAGAGAACGAGAGAGAGAACGAGAGAGAGAACGAGAGAGAGAGAGAGAGAGAACGAGAGAGAGAGAGAGAGAACGAGAACGAGAGAGAGAGAGAACGAGAGAGAGAGAGAGAGAGAGAACGAGAGAGAGAGAGAGAGAACGAGAGAGAGAGAGAGAGAACGAGAGAGAGAGAGAGAGAACGAGAGAGAGAGAGAGAGAACGAGAGAGAGAGAGAGAGAACGAGAGAGAGAGAGAGAGAACGAGAGAGAGAGAGAGAGAACGAGAGAGAGAGAGAGAACGAGAGAGAGAGAGAGAGAACGAGTGAGAGAGAGAGAGAACGAGTGAGAGAGAGAGAGAACGAGTGAGAGAGAGAGAGAACGAGTGAGAGAGAGAGAGAACGAGAACGAGAGAGAGAGAGAGAACGAGTGAGAGAGAGAGAACGAGTGAGAGAGAGAGAGAGAGAACGAGTGAGAGAGAGAGAGAACGAGTGAGAGAGAGAGAGAACGAGTGAGAGAGAGAGAGAACGAGTGAGAGAGAGAGAGAACGAGTGAGAGAGAGAGAGAACGAGTGAGAGAGAGAGAGAACGAGTGAGAGAGAGAGAGAACGAGTGAGAGAGAGAGAGAACGAGTGAGAGAGAGAGAGAGAGAACGAGTGAGAGAGAGAGAGAACGAGTGAGAGAGAGAGAGAGAGAGAGAGAGAGAACGAGTGAGAGAGAGAGAGAACGAGTGAGAGAGAGAGAGAACGAGTGAGAGAGAGAGAGAACGAGAGAGAGAGAGAGAGAACGAGAGAGAGAGAGAGAGAACGAGTGAGAGAGAGAGAACGAGTGAGAGAGAGAGAGAACGAGTGAGAGAGAGAGAGAACGAGTGAGAGAGAGAGAGAACGAGTGAGAGAGAGAGAACGAGTGAGAGAGAGAGAACGAGTGAGAGAGAGAGAACGAGTGAGAGAGAGAGAGAACAGTGAGAGAGAGAGAGAACGAGTGAGAGAGAGAGAACGAGTGAGAGAGAGAGAACGAGTGAGAGAGAGAGAACGAGTGAGAGAGAGAGAGAACGAGTGAGAGAGAGAGAACGAGTGAGAGAGAGAGAACGAGTGAGAGAGAGAGAGAACGAGTGAGAGAGAGAGAACGAGTGAGAGAGAGAGAACGAGTGAGAGAGAGAGAACGAGTGAGAGAGAGAGAACGAGTGAGAGAGAGAGAGAGAACGAGGCAGAGAGAGAGAGAACGAGTGAGAGAGAGAGAACGAGTGAGAGAGAGAGAACGAGTGAGAGAGAGAGAACGAGTGAGAGAGAGAGAACGAGTGAGAGAGAGAGAACGAGGTGAGAGAGAGAGAACGAGTGAGAGAGAGAGAACGAGTGAGAGAGAGAGAACGAGTGAGAGAGAGAGAACGAGTGAGAGAGAGAGAACGAGTGAGAGAGAGAGAGAAAGAGAGAGAGAGAGAGAGAACGAGTGAGAGAGAGAGAGAACGAGTGAGAGAGAGAGAGAGAACGAGAGAGAGAGAGAGAACGAGTGAGAGAGAGAGAACGAGTGAGAGAGAGAGAACGAGTGAGAGAGAGAGAACGAGTGAGAGAGAGAGAGAACGAGAGAGAGAGAGAGAGAACGAGTGAGAGAGAGAGAACGAGTGAGAGAGAGAGAGATCGAGTGAGAGAGAGAGAACGAGTGAGAGAGAGAGAACGAGTGAGAGAGAGAGAACGAGTGAGAGAGAGAGAACGAGTGAGAGAGAGAGAACGAGGAGAGAGAGAGAGAACGAGTGAGAGAGAGAGAGAACGAGTGAGAGAGAGAGAGAGAACGAGAGAGAACGAAAGGGAGAGAGAGAGAACGAGTGAGAGAGAGAGAACGAGTGAGAGAGAGAGAGAACGAGAGAGTGAGAGAGAGAACGAGTGAGAGAGAGAGAACGAGTGAGAGAGAGAGAACGAGTGAGAGAGAGAGAACGAGTGAGAGAGAGAGAAGAAGAGAGTGAGAGAGAGAGAACGAGTGAGAGAGAGAGAACGAGAGAGAGAGAGAGTGAGAGAGAGAGAACGAGTGAGAGAGAGAGAACGAGTGAGAGAGAGAGAACGAGTGAGAGAGAGAGAACGAGTGAGAGAGACGAGGGAGAGAGAGAGAACGAGTGAGAGAGAGAGAACGAGTGAGAGAGAGAGAACGAGTGAGAGAGAGAGAACGAGTGAGAGAGAGAGAACGAGTGAGAGAGAGAGAACGAGTGAGAGAGAGAGAACGAGTGAGAGAGAGAGAACGAGTGAGAGAGAGAGAACGAGTTAGAGAGAGAGAACGAGTTAGAGTTGGCACCGCATGCCTGTAGAGGGCTGAAAGGCACAGGTGCTAACTAGCCTGGTTCAATACTCATGCGCTCCTCTGTCGTTATGTTTGACATGACAATGTATGACCACAGAGAGGGGTTGGTTAAGCACAAACAGCCGAGACCACCATACCGGGGAAACAGATAACGGAATGATAATGACAGAATGGCACATAATGACATCAAGACTATAGCACATTGATAAATTGAAGAATAGAATTTGGACTCTAAATCTACGGGCACAGATGTATTCATTCACTAATCCAAGGGGAAGAAACTGAAGGATGCTCATTTCTCTTTGACAAACTACGACCACCAACTACAATACAGATCTGTATATCATAGAACTTTTTGTGATAAACCATACTTCCTCCACTTTGCTTATGCTGTTGTTACTTCCCTCAGGGACCCTGTCTGAGCCAGGCTGTAGGTAGATAAGGAAAAGGACACCACATTCAGTGTTTAAGCAGCTTTGGCATTGAGTACATCGTCCAATTAAACTGCAGGATATCAATTACAACAATTTAGAGTGAGCTCTAAACCAATCAAACCATCAACCAATAGGCAGGTACCTAACATTCTAAATCCAATCTGGCCTTAAGACGGCTAGACACACATTGAACACAATGCAGAGGTTAAGCCACAGCGGCCTCATTCCCGAGCTGCCTGTCATGACTGAGCTGAGCCCATAGTACCTCCCATTGGGCCAAGACTGCTGACTGACCACATCCACAACTGCTGAGACATCACATTCAGTGACAAGTGGACCACATTTACCCTGAAGTGGACCACAGTCAGATTATTTTCCAGCACAGAAGAACCACAGCCTTGCCCAAGTGTATCAAAAGAGGAAGTGATGGGTGATACTATGAATCTCCACAGAGATACTCTCTATTACTCAAAAGAGAGATGAGCACACCAGACACAGGATACGTTTTTAACTGGTACAGGAGGCAGGAGCGTGGGTTACATACAGTGGTTGCTCCACTACAAGTTGTGATTGTGTTGCGGTACTTAAGAGGTCATTTGTGGTTTAGTACGGTACCCTGCTTCAGACCAGGGCAAGGGGGAGTTAGGAGAGCACTGATTATGCTTTTGGGTCCTACTGTGGCTCTAACTGACAATGAAAGGGTGACAAACCAAAATAGAAACTATATAGAAATTGTGCACGACTTCAGTATTACTTACTAAAACTTGTCACACTAAGGTTTTTATTATTTTATTCGGATTATTTTGCTCTTACTGTAGTACTGTAGCTCACTCCCGATCGGTCACATTGTACAGCGCCTGAGTGGTGCAACGGTCTAAGACACTACATAGCAGTGCAAGCTGTGTTGCTACAGATGCTGGTTTCTCTCTGTCTAAAAACAAATAATTCTAAATAACAAACTGTCTTTATTTACAAATTAGTAACAATGTCTCACCCCATATTCAAGAATGACCTTTTTCCTCACTCATTTTCTGTTATTTTAAACAGAAATCTACAAAATTAAATTTTTTAAACAAAGATTATTATTAATTTAGAATTCTAAAAAGCCCCATGGATATTCTCACAGATATTATTAACCATGTTATTAGCATGACAATATATATTGGTCATTGGGGTTGCCTTGTAGTTCTCCAGCTGTATCCACTGAAAGCACGCGGGATGGGCCACAGAGCTGCGCACAGAAGATAGACCTAGCTCATGGGGAAGGGAGGAGGAAGGGGGAGGGTGGACCCCCACCCCGCCACACTGGGTAGCACTAATAATCGTTATGGATCCATAAGGAATTACAATGGGAATATATATCACTGAATTACAGAAATATTGGAACAAAGTTGTCTAATGAAGGTAACAAATTGTTGCTTACTGGTAAATACTCTTAAAACACACACAGTCACGTTGTACAGCGCCATTATGGCTATTAGCAGGTAGCTGGACAATAGACTTGCCTAGGAGGGTAGGGGGAGGATTCCATTGTCAAATGTATTTCTAAGTTAGGTTGGCTGTATCAAAACCGGCAGTGATTGGTTGCAATTTCATTTTAATCCACCAGAAAAGGCAAAACATAACACCACAAAAACTATTATGTATGACATCCGACCGTGATTGGGAGTCCCATAGGGCGCCACATAACTGGCCCAGCGTTTCTCTCCCTCTAAAAACAGAAATAAATGTTTTGGCCTTTACAAATATTATTTAAGCCTTTATTCAATCACCCACTTTCGTGTTTTTGAAAACGAAATAACAAGTTGATGGCACAGTCATATAGGGGTGCCTACATATAGTTCAGTGACTCACTCATTCATGGCTTTGGATCAAAATAAATAAGTACCAACATTCTTTGATATTTATTTATTAAAAACTGTTATGGTTATCCTGACCTGGACACCATGTACAGTATTATAATAGCCCACTATGGGCTATTAGCAGACCTCTCTGTATTTTGATACTTTGTGGATGGGGCCTCCTCAGTGGCGCAGCTGCCTAAGTCACTGTATCACAATGCAAAATGTGTTGCTACAGATATCGTGCCGGCCGCCACCAGGAGACCCATGAAGCGGCTTTTGGTTTTAATTTAAAATCCTCCAATACTCTACATGTAATTATTGGAGGAGAGTCACATGTTTTTGGAGGAGAGTCACATGTTTTTCAATATACTGTAGGCCTACCATAGGCGACATGAGTCTCACTAGTGTTGAGTAATGTGATGTTAAAAGTGATGTAGGGCTTATTTATTTAAAGAGCATATTGAGGTTAAAAGCAATAGGATTTCAAGCAATAGCCTCCAACTATTTTAGCATCGTTTTGCGCTGCTCTGAGACAAGCATGATAAATCAATGAGATCTCGGTTTGGGAATTGGTTAGACTACAATTAGAAATGTTATGTTCTTAGTGTAACCTTTATTTAACTAGCTAAGTCAGTTAAGAACAAATTCTTATTTACAAAAGAAAGCCTACTCCTTCCTCCCCGTCGTGGAAATTGAACCCCAGTCTCCCGCGTATCCGCATGACACGGGGATTTTTTAGCTTTATAGCAAAGTACTGTAGCCTACACCCGACCATCACGTTGTACAGCGCCATATTTTCTGTTCCATCCTAACGGAAACCCAGGTTTTAAATTATCTAGTACAGCCACTATTGAAGGCTATCAAATACTTCTCAAAGCATCTGATGGTCAAACTAGCATTAATGGTACCAGTGGTTGGCACTTAAATAACGTGCCATCAAATTCTGCGGCACCACGGAACCTGTGCTGCAGTACGCTGCAACTTTTAAAGGACGAACCACTGTCGGATCAATGACCAGGAAATAAAACGAAGATGTTAATAAAGAGGGGTGGAGTAAGAGGGGGGAGAGATCTGAATAGAGTGGACATTTTCACTATACCTTGATTTTGGATGATCCCCTTAGTGGCAGGTTTTTGGTTTGAGTGAGTGAATAGCTTATCCCTGTACCCAAGCACTGGCAGGTAATGGGTACGGGGTGACGAGGAAAAGGGCACAGAAAGATCACAACATCAGATGGACATAACATACCAGCACACACTCAATCCCCCAACCGTAGGGGCAACATAGCGTGGCACGCAGTCATAAGGTCACCTGGGTGGTTACAACAAGGGGCCAGGACATGGGGCGCTAGGCTCCAAACTTAAGAGACCAACAGGGTTGGATGGTAGAAAGATATGAATACCAAAGTAAATATTAATTTGCAATTCAGTCTTGAGATGAACAGAATAAGGGTTGCGTGCATGACATAGTAGACCATGGTGTTGTGTTGAAACAAAGACGATGATCCAAATCCCTCAGAAGCCCCATGTTATTTGAAATATTTGAAGATTATTTAGACAAATCAAAATCCACTTAAAAAAATCCACTTAATGCTGCTGGCAATTACCGTGAAAGTCATCTTTGGGTGTAGCGATCTTGTGTTTGAATATTACAGGAACAGTGGCAACTAACCTAACAATACACTTGTGCACTTCACCTTCCAGAGAAGATTACGCAGACAGCTGCATGCCAATAACAGACATCTTATAATTTCCAGAAAATCTAGGACACATCTTCACTGGACATACCAGACTACTAGGTCACATTTATCTGGCATGGTACAATTAGGTAACAAAGCTGAGTCATAGACCAAAAGAGGCCCAGTATGTTTCCAGGACTGCATTTGCAGTGTGATATATTGGACTTTGAGGAAGTGACACGTGGGTACAGCACTCACCTCCTCTGGCAAAGCTGTTGGAGAAGGGCATGTCCAAATGGACGGGGGCCATCTTTGGTATTCTAGACGTCCTCCTTTCACTGCCTGAAGAGGACACACAGACATGAAATGGGGATAACACCACCATTCAGCTGTAACCAGGACAAACACAGTAACACAGACCCAGAGAGGACAGGGAATGAAAACCATGCCTGGATGACTAAGCATCTATATTTGTCAGACACAGGATCTGAGAACATAACTACCCCACAGTGCGTCTCAGATAAGTCACAAAATGGACACAGACCTGGGAGATTAGGACACATTTTTAAATGATAACACAAGGAGGGATTACTTAAGAGTTAAATTAGGTGAGCGAACAGAGAGTTACATTACCTACATTTAGGGGGAAAAACACTGATTGCTGTGTTTCAAATTAGGCCTAAGCCTTGGGCTCACACCCGATAATCGTGTCCCATTGATTAAGTTCCAATTAGCTTATCTGAACATAATCAGAAAGTCTGAAGCTATCAAGCATTGTGAATCCTATTTCTCCCTTTAAGACTATTTGATCCCTGCAGATCTTAAAGCTGGAAGATGGATGCAATTGACATTGATTCAAGGTGCGTTTTGATCCAGTTCCCAGAGACTAAATATCTATTGTGGTTACATGGGAAACAGAATCCCGCTGACTTTGCGTAGGGTATGTGCTGGTCACACAGCTCTCTGGACTGGCACTTGGCGGTGGGGTGAAGTCTGGGGAGATGGATGGAGGGTGACCCCTGGGTGTCCTGTTCCTCTTACATAACCACAACATTGTGCCGCAGTTCCTTCCAAACACAACGGACACAACATAAATAGCAGGCAGTGGCCCAGAGGAAACCTTACTAAGATAATCAGCAGAATAACACTGACGGAACGAGGACAAACACACACAAAAACAATAGTGACAGATTGGGAAGAACACCGCCAGGACAGAGCAGAGCAGAGCCCAGAGCAGAGCCCAGAGCAGAGCCCAGAGCAGAGCCCAGAGCAGAGCCCAGAGCAGAGCAGAGCCCAGAGCAGAGCCCAGAGCAGAGCCCAGAGCAGAGCAGGGGTACCTGGTGAGAGGCCGATGAGAGAGCGGTTGGACAGACTGTTACTGCCGTTCAGTTTGAAGTAGACGGGGATGGAGTTGAGGATGGCCTGAAGATACTTCTCCTGCTCCAGACTACTGGACAACTCAGAAGAGTTGGCAGGGGCTAGAGGGAGAGGACACCAGTCATTAGACATACAGTATTCAACATCAATGGCCTAAATTTTATAACATGACTGTCTAATGCAATTCATTTAAATTCTGTATGGTGTACGTAAGTAATGTACAGTACCAGTCAAGTTTGGAAACACCTACTCATTCAAGGGTTTTAGATTGGTGTCTTCACTATTATTCTACAACGTAGAACAAACTATGAAATAACACATACGGAATCATGTAGCAACCAATAAAGTGTTAAACAAATATTTTACTAGTCACATGCGCCGAATACAACAGGTGTAGATCTTACAATGAAATTCTTATATACGAGCCCCTAACCAACAGCACAATTTTTAAAAATACGGATAAGAAGAAATAAAAGGAAGAAGTAATTAAAGAGCAGCAGTAAAAAAATTATATATACAGGGGGTGCCGGTACAGAGTCAATGTGCGGGGGCACCGTTTAGTTGAGGTAGTGTGTACATGTAGGTAGAGTTAATTAAAGTGACTGTGCATAGATGACAACAGAGAGTGGCAGAGGTGTGGAGAGAAGAGGCAATGCAAATAGTCTGGGTAGCCATTTGACTAGCTGTTCAAGAGTCTTATGGCTTGGGGGTAGACGCTGTTTAGAAGTCTCTTGGACCGAAACTTGGCGCTCTGGTACCGCTTGCCGTGCGGTAGAGGAGTGAACATTCTATGACTAGGGTGGCTGGAATCTTTGACAATTTTTAGGGCCTTCCTGTGACACCGCCTGGTATAGAGGTCCTGGATGGCAAGAAGCTTAGCCCCAGCGATGTACTGGGCCGTTCGCACTACCCTCAAGTGCCTTGCGGTCGGAGGCCGGAAAGTTGCCATACGAAGCAGTGATGCAACCAGTAAGGATGCTCTAGATCTTTTGAGGATCTGAGGGAGAATAGGTTTTCTCGTGCCCGCGTCATGACTGTCATGGTGTGCTTGGACCATGTTAGTTTGTTGGTGATGTGGACACCAAGGAACTTGAAGCTCTCAACCTCCTCCACTGCAGCCTGGTGGATGAGAATGGGGGCGTGGTTGGTCCTCCTTTTCCTGTAGTCCACAATCCTCTTTGTCTTGATCACGTTGAGGGAGAGGTTGCTGTCCTGGCGCCACACCGCCAGGTCTCTGACCTCCTCCCTATAAGCTGTCTTGTTGTCGGTGATCACTGTTGTGTCATCGGAAAATTGAATGATGGTGTTGGAGTCGTGCCTGGCCGTGCCGTCATAAGTGAACATGGAGTACGAGAGGGGGCTGAGCATGCACCCCTGAGGGGCCCCTGTGTTGAGGATCAGCGTGAGGGATGTGTTGTTACCCACTCTTACCACCTGGGGGCGGTCCATTAGGAAGTCCAGGATCCAGTTGCAGAGGGAGGTGTTTAGTCCCAGGGTACTTAGCGTATTGATGAGCTTTGAGGGCACTATGGTGTTGAACGCAGAGCTGAAGTCAATGAATAGCATTCTCACATAGGTGTTCCTTTTGTCCAGGCGGGAAAGAGTGGAGTGCAATAGAGACTGCATCATCTGTGGATCTGTTGGGACGGTATGTAAATTGGAGCGGGTCTAGGGTTTCTGGGCTGATGGTGTTGATGTGAGCCATGACTAGCCTTTCAAAGCACTTCATGGCTACAAACGTGAGAGCTACGGGTTGGTAGTCATTTAGGCAGGTTACCTTAGTGTTCTTGGGCACAGGCACTATAGTGGTCTGCGTAAAACATGTTGGCATTACAGATTTGGACAGGGAGAGGTTGACAATGTCAGTGAAGACACTTGCTAGTTGGTCAGCGCATGCTCGCAGTACACGTCCTGGTAATCTGTCTGGTCCTGCAGCCTTGTGAATGTTGACTTGTCTAAAAGGTCATACACACATTGGCTGCGGAGAGCCTGATCACACAATCGTCCGGAACAGCTGCTACTCTCATGCATGTTTCAGTGTTATTTGTCTCGAAGCGAGCATATTAGTAGTTTCGCTCGTCTGGTAGACTTGTTTCACTGGGCAGCTCTCGGCTGTGCTTCCTTTTGTATTCTGTAATGGTTTGCAGGCCCTGCCACATCCGACGAGTGTCAGAGCCGGTGTAGTACGACTCAATCTTAGTCCTGTATTGACGCTTTGCCTGTTTGATGGTTCGTCGGAGGGCATAGCAGGATATCTTATAAGCTTCAGGTTTAGAGTCCCGATCCTTGAAAGCGGCAGCTCTAGCCTTTAGCTCAGTGCGGATGCTGCCTGTAATCCATGGCTTCTGGTTGGGGTGTGTACGTACGGTCACTGTGGGGATGACGTCATCGATGCACTTATTGATGAAGCCAATGACCGATGTGGTGTACTCCTCAATGCCATTGGAGGAATCCTGGAACATATTCCAGTCTGTCCTAGCGAAACAGTCCTGTAGCTTAGCAGCTGCTTCACCTGACCTCTTTTTTATTGATCTCGTCACTGGTGCTTCCTGCTTTAATTCTTGCTTGTAATCAGGAATCAGGAGGATAGAATTATGGTCAGATTTGCCAAATGGAGGATGAGTGAGAGCTTTGTATGCGTCTCTGTGTATGGAGTACAGGTGGTTCAGAGTTATTTTCTCTCTGGTTCCACATTTAACATGCTGATAGAAATTTGGTAAAACTGATTTAAGTTACCCTGCATTAAAGTCTACCAGGAGCACCGCCTCTGGGTGAGCGTTTTCTTGTTTGCTTATAGCGGAATACAGCTCATTCAATGCTATCTTAGTGCCAGCCTCTGACTGTGGTGGTATGTAAACAGCTACAAAGAATACAGATGAAAACTCTCGGTAGGTAGTGTGGTCTACAGCTTATCATGAGAAACTAACTCAGGTGAGCAATAGCTCGAGACGTCCTTAGATATCGTGCACCAGCTGTTGTTTACAAACATACATAGACCGCCGCTCCTCGTCTTACAAGACGCCGCTGTTCGACGCCGCTGATCGTATGTTGATGTTGTCGTTGTTCAGCAACGACTCCATAAAACATAAGATGTTACAGTTTTTAATGTCCCGTTGGTAGTTTAATCTTAAGCGTAACTCTTCGATTTTATTGTCCATAGATTGCACATTAGCTAGCAGAATTGAGGGAAGTGGGGGTTTATTCGATCACCTTCAACTTCTCAGCAGGCAGCCCGCTCTCTGGCCTCTTATTTTCAGTCATAAGAGACGAAGCGGCAACATTATGTACAAAAATAGTAAAAAAATAATTTACAAACAATGCAGATAAACAAAAAAACACAATCGGTTGGGGGAAAGTAAAACGTCTGCCTTCTGCTCCGGTGCCATTTTATATAACCAGCTCCATGAGAAATGCTTTTCCAACAGTCTTGAAAGAGTTCCCACATATGCTGAGCACTTGTTGGCTGCTTTTCCTTCACTCTGCGGCCCAACTCATCACAAGCCATCGCAATTGGGTTGAGGTCAGGTGATTGTGGAGGCCATGTAATCCGATGCATCACTCTCCTTTTTGGTCAAATAGCCCTTACACAGAATGGAGGTCTGTTGGGTTATTGTCCTGCTGAAAAAAATGTCAGCCCCACTAAGCGCAAACCAGATGGGATGGCGTATCGCTGCAGAATGCTGTGGTAGCCATGCTGAATTCTAAATAAATCACCCACAGTGTTACTAGCAAAGCACCCCCACACCATCACACCTCCTCCTCCATGCTTCACGGTGGGAACCACACATCTGTTCACCTACTCTGCGTCTCACAAAGACTTGGCGGTTGGAATAAAAATCTCAAATCTCAAATTTGGACCTTCCACCAGTCCAATGTCCAATGCTCATGTTTTTTCTTATGGGTGTCGTTAAAAGTTGTTGAAATGTTCCGCATTGACTGACCTTCATGTCTTAAAGTAATGATGGACTGTCGTTTCTCTTTGCTTATTTGAGCTGTTCTTGCCATAATATGGATTTAAGGCTATCTTCTGTATACCACCCCTAACTTGTCACAACACATCTGATTGGCTCAAACACATTAAGGAAAGAAATTCCACAAATTAATTTTTAACAAGGCTCACCAACAGGTTGAAATGTATTCCTGGTGACTACGTCATGAAGCTGGTTTAGACAATGCCAAGAGTGTGCAAAGCAGTCATCAATGCAAAGGGTGGCTACTTTGAAGAATCTCAAATACATTTTGAGACTTTTTTTGGTTACTACATGATTCCATATGTGTCATTTAACAGTCTTGATGTCTCCACTATAATTCTACAATGTAGAAAATAGTAAAATAAAGAAAAACCCTGAAATGAGTACGTGTTCAAACTTTTGACTGGCACTGTATGTGTGTGTACCGTACCTGTTGAAGATTGGTTCTGGGACTTAAAGAGTCCCACCACACTTTTGCCGTGGAAGCCTCCGGATCGTAGCAGCACAGCTTTGGTGCGGTGGTGTTTCCAACACACCACTGGCAGGCGGTTATGTCTGTAACAACGGGCCACCTTCTGCAGGCTGCTGTCCTGCACTGACTGGGGAACCACCAGGAGTCCTGGGTAACTGTGGTTTACACACAACAATCAGCCCATTCAGCATGGAGACCACTACTGGGACACCTATGATGGCAGTTTGATCTGATACAACCAATAAGTTAACATCGAATACACCTCCTTCTACATTGCTCAGAGCGCCAACGTCTTATCTGACATGACGATGTGTATGTGCGTTGTGTGTACCTGCGGCAGAGGGAGTAGAGTCTGTTGACTGCAGTGACTCTGAACTGCTCTCCTGTCTTAGAGCGGGAGGAGCTGGCTGTGACCGTGCCCAGGCCCAGCCGCTGGTAGTCACGGAAACACGCCCGCTCCACCAGCTGCTCCATGTTGGATTTCTCTGATGTCCTCAATGTGCTACTGGGGGGTGGCTCACCCTCATCCGACACTGGAAGAGACACACAGAGAGAGAGACAAGGTCAGGTGACCGTTCAGGAAACACCAGCTTGTCAAAACTCCCCCTCTTCTTCCTTATAGGAGTTTAACATCAGTCTGCTCCTACCTGAGATGTCATCATCCTCATGCCAGGTCATCCGACTCCCTCGGTCGTTCTTTTTCAGCGTGGTCTGACTCTGACGGCCCATGGTGATCATCCCAGCTCTCTTGGCTCCTTTCACAATGGTCTTGGACAGCGTTCTGTGAGGAGGAGGAAAAAGAGGAGACCATAACATAATTTATCATGTCTGATTCCAGCTTCAGATAAGGAAGATTACTCAACACAGTCTGTTGTGGGAGGTATTACAGGAACCTTTCAAACACATAATGGGATTTGCCATCCAAAACAACTTTAACCTCTTGGTATTAGGGGGCAGTATTTTCATTTTTGGAAAAAAAACTTTCCGGTTTTAAATGGGATATTCTGTCAGGAAAAGATGCTAGAATATGCATATAATTGACAGCTTTGGATAGAAAACACTAACGTTTCCAAAACTGTAAAGATATTGTCTGTGAGTATAACAGATATGATGTTGCACTTCCAATCCGGAAGTGCCCCAGGTTTTGAAAGCGCTGCATTCCAGAGTCCCTATTCAGCTGTGAATGTACCATCAACGAGCTTACGCTTTCTACGCATTCCCCAAGGTGTCTACAGCATTGTGACGTAGTTTTACGCATTTCTGTTGAAGAATAGCCGTAGGCAGCCACATTGCGTAAGTGGTCACATGGTGGCTCCGAGAGAGATTCTCATATAAAATACAGAGGTAGCCATTACTCCAATCGGTCAGAGTGAAAAACGAATTGTCTCGACTGATATATTATCAAATAGATATTAGAAAAACACCTTGAGGATGGATTCTAAACAACGTTTGCCATGTTTCTGTCAATATTATGGAGCTAATTTGGAATATTTTTGGGCGTTGTGGTGACCGCAATTTCCGGGCGATTTCTCAGCCAAACGTGAAGAAGAAACGGAGCTATTTCATCTACAAAAATAATATTTTGGGAAAAAATGAACTTTGGCTGTCTACCTGGGAGTCTCGTGAGTGAAAACATCTGAAGTTCATCAAAGGTAAACGATTTAATTTGATTGCTTTTCTCATTTCCGTGACAAGTTTGCCTGCTGCTAGCAAGGCATAATGCTATGCTAGGCTATGATAAACTTACACAAATGCTTGTCTAGCGTTGGCTGTAAAGCATCTTTTGAAAATCTGAGATGACAGGGTGATTAACAAAAGGCTAAGCTGTGTTCCAATATATTTCACGTGTGATTTTCATGAATAGGAATATTGATGTCCGTTGCATTATGCTAATTAGTGTCAGATGATAACGTTCCCGTTCACGGGCTGGGCGTCACTACAGGTTAACAGAACATTGACGAGTTGACTGGGGTGCGTCACTGTGCGCCACTCAGACAGAGGTGGGACTGACCTGAAACCCGTGTTCCTCTCCTTCTGTTTGGGAAGGATGAGTTGGGGAGCGGTCTGGCCTGCGGCGAAGGCAAATGTGCTGAAGATGGACTGAGGGTAGCGGATCCTCTGGACATGTTTCCTGAAGACCTCCACCATCTCTGAGCTCACCTCCTCGTCAAACGCCACCTTGATCAACTGGAGGGGACACAGGACGCATCAGGGAACCTGTGAGCTCATTGCCTCCAGATTAAACATTTTCCAGCCATTCCATGGAAGACCATATAATAATGCATTCATAAATCAAAATGTCTCGGTAGATATGCACATCTGTGAAGCCCCAAAAATATGACATTTCTATTCGCATGTTGTTGTTTTTTTCCTCGCAGGGAAGCAAATACTACTAATTGCAAATCGGAAACAGAATGTACGGAATGTTCACATATTTCACACAGACTGTCTTTCCAGAGTGAGGTCCGCCTCTCATTGACCGCCCTGACCCAGTAGTCCCTCCTCTCCCCATCCATCCCTCCCCCAACATCCCACCAGTTCCTGCCTGCTTTCCTGTGGATCCCCAGCAGCCTGCAGCTCTCAATAAAGGCCTGATAATGCACCACAGACTTAGACACAGCCCTCTGGCCAGGCTTAGTAACACACACTCACACACACTTACACACACACACACACACACACACACAGGCCCAGCCAGGCCAAGTGACCCCCTCCCCACATAAAGGCCTGTTTTATTGTCTGTGTTACTAAAAAGATAGGAATGAACCATAAAAACTTTACAGCACTACATGAATTGTGAAAGACCAAAAACATGTGCACGGTTGCCTTTTTTCCCTTCAAATCAAACTCAACATAGGTTACTCATATAACTTCCAAGAAATGTATTGATATCAGGCTGGATATAGGGCAGAGTCTGTAGCATATGCATTCCTTTAATCTCTCCAAATGTCACAACTGATCAGTAATTCTGGGTTCTCTGTGAATCTGTTGTACATGTTCAGGCAATCTTACACATGGTTTGGGGTAAAAGGAGAGAACACTCACATACTTGGACAAACTATGTTAACATCTATTTAGCATCTAAGAAATGGGACTGTATGTACTTAATGAGAGACAAGGGAACAGTAAACATTTAGTCGCCCAAGAATGCTGCAGCGCCATGTGTGACCAACATTTCAGCTAATTACTACAGTTCCCGCCTTGGGCCAATCAGTGTAATTTTGTAAATGCCGGATCTCTATGGCTAGACGCTTCATTCACCAAAGTTATGTCAAAATCGTCCCAGTGCTGTTTGAGATATCGCATGTGACTAACGTACGAACAAACGGAGACAGATTCACAGATCATCGAACAGAGACAGATTCCTCCACTATGAAGTAAATAATGGAAAAGCCCAAAGCATCATAATCACCTCTTTAATAATGTATCTTCATCATCATCCAAATCAACAGGAGTAGCTGTGTATGTGGATTACCTGGAAGGATGCCGAGCGGAGCTGCAGTCCCTCCTGCATGTTTTGCTGCAGTTGGTTCTGGACGCTGATCTTCTTCTCTTTGGTCAAGGTGGACACTGGGAAGCTCCTGATCACTGCCTGCTCCCCCACTACTCAGACACACAGGACACCTCAACATACACTTCTATGCTATTGTATCTCATCCACACAACACATTCAAAACAGGCTTAATCTCAAATTATACCCTTTATAGTGCACAACATTGGGAAATCCAAACTGCACTATCAGCTTCTTATGGGTAATCTCAAGAGGGACAGATATAATTAGATGCTAGCTGGAGGATTTACCTAGTGGGTCGTGTGGGGAGCCCTTGAAGATGATGCGATAGGTGGTGAGGAAGAGGGCTCCCTCTGCTGGCAGGATGTGCGGTCCCCCGAGCATCCCCCCCGTTGCCTCCTCTCTGCCATCAGGGTCCAGGACCACTCTAAGACCCTCCGACACAAACTCTTCACCAGGGAGCAGAGCTGGGCGCAGGATCTTAGGCTGGGTGGGGCAGAGGATGCACATGTCAAACACACTCCACCAGAACACTGGATATACAGATACCTGCACACACAACATGTACTTAAGCATGTCAACTGGGGCTGACCCCATTTAGTCGACTGGGTGATTGTCTGATCGATAAGCTGTTGGTCGACGAGATTTCTTCAGTCGCGCAGTCGCAATTTTTTCTTTTCTTTTCTTCATGGTGCACAAGACACCTGTCGGATTCACGCCTGTCTCAGTGGACTAATTCATTGCAGAGACCACGGGGATGGCACCGTCTATCACTCGAAGACGTGATACTGAAATTGTGTATGGTTATAGTATGTAAAAAAAATAATAGTGCAACACTAATAAATCAAATATTTTAATACAAATTTGCCTTCTCCCTCATTGTATACGGTCGCTGTCCACGGTTCTGAAACAATCTTCAGTGCAGCGTAGAATTGGTCGCCTTTCGCTATGTGCATAATAGCACATTTAACCAGCATATTGGGATTGAAAACAATGGTGGCGGAGGCAGCAGCAGCAGAGACAAGGAACAGCCCTTGCCTTAGCCTAATTGTCTAAGAAAATTGAGGGGAAACCAACTTAATTAGGTCTATAATCAATAGCCTAACTTAAATGTGCCTCTTTATAATATCATCCATATTAATCTACAGAAATAAGACAGATCTTGCTCCTGTTCCTGTGAGTGTTTGTTTAATAGCCTACTGATTCCAAAGAGGACCAAGCCTCATGCAACAGATTTTTTTTAGATAAAGCAATTTCACAGGTTCGGCTGTTTTTAATCTTTGCTATATAAAGGCTTTATCATTTGTTTTGTTAGAACAGACTGGTATTACTTAATGTATTTTGTGTTGTTCACACTGTTCCAAACAGGCATAAAAATTATACTGTAATCTAACAGCACCTGTTTGTCACACACAATATGCACGTAGCTCCAGCTTCTACACCCTCCTTTTTATTGATCTCCTTATTGTTATTACAATTATTATTATGAAAAATTATTATAATAATAAATAATATCGTTGTCATTAGCGGTCTTTGTATAGTAGGCTTGTATAGGACTATATATGAATATACAGTATAGGCTGCTGAATCAATCAATCAATCATTCATTTGTTCATGCCATCACAGCACACGATACATTCGTGCTTTGAAATGCAATCAAGCATTTTAGCATTAAAATTAAATAAAGGGAGATTTCAATAATTAGCACAAACAAATAAATAAACCGCCATTCATGAATGCATGCAACTGTTTTCAGTCTGTTGTAATAAAGGTTTTATACTATATATAAATATATATGTAGTCTCTGGTACGCTTAGTTATTTAATGTTGTTTACACTGTTCCAAATAGTCAGGAAAGATTACAATATAATTTAACAGCAACTGTTTTGCACACAATGCCCAACGAAGTCAAATGTCTTCCACAGATCTGACTTCACCTTTCCCTCCTGAGCAACCAGTAAACATTTGCCCGTTTCGTGTTGCTTTTTTCACGTCGCTTTTTTCACGTCCTCCTGATCCATTTTACCGTTGCGTGTTATGGTACTCAGAGTTTGTTATAACCAATTTATTGATGTAATTATGATAGGTTATAGGTCAGGCACTATTGGTCATGTGCATGCGATGCATACAATTTTCATGCAAAGAGAGCAAGCATTGAGGGAATAGGGAATGTTTTCCCCAAACAAATCAGAAACAAAAAAGAAACAAAATAGCTGTAATTATGTTGCAGCTTCAGCACGGAAAGCACGATAAACACTTGCTGTGCTGTGGTGCCTGTTCACTGCAGCAGGGAGGAGAGAGAGAAAACACGCACCAGCCACACAGGCACTCACTGTCAGTTCATTTGAACACAGCATAGCCATCGGGCTTCCTTCATTCGTGTCTTACTAATTTCATCAAACAGTGGGCTTCAAGCATCGGAAAAGTTCAGTACATACACAGTGCATTTGGAAAGTATTCAAGCCCCTTGACTTTTTACACAACAGCCTTATTCTAAAATGTATTAAATAAAACATTTTTTTCTCAGCAATCTACACACAATAACCCATAATGATGAAGTGAAAACAGGTTTTGAAATTGTTTTGCAAATGTATAAAAAAATAAAAACAGAAATGCCTTATTTACATTAGTATTCAGACCTTTTTCTATGAAACTCACAATTGAGCTCAGGTGCATCCTGTTTCCCATTGATCATCCTTGATGTTTCTACAACTTGATTGGAGTCCACCTGCGGTAAATTCAATTGATTGGACATGATTTGGAAAGGCACACACCGGTCTATATAAAGTTCCCACAGTTGACAGCGCATGTCAGAGCAAAAACCAAGTCATGAGGTCGAAGGAATTGTCTGTAGAGCTCAGACAGGATTGTGTCAAGGTATAGATCTGGGGAAGGGTCCAAAACCATTTCTGCAGCATTGAAGGTTCCCAAGAACCCAGTGGTCTCCATCATTCTTAAATGGAAGAAGTTTAGAACCACCAAGACTCTTCCTAGAACTGGCCGCCCAGCCAAACAGAGCAAAAGGGGGAGAAGGGCCTTGGTCAGGGAGATGACCAAGAACATGATGGTCATTCTGATAGAGCTCTAAAGTTCCTCTGTGGAGATGGTTGTCCTTCTAGAATATTATCCCATCTCTGCAGCATTCCACCAATCAGGCCTTTATGGTAGAGTGGCAAGAAGGAAGCCGCTCCTCAGTAAAATTGCTCATGACAGCCTGCTTGAAGTTCTCCCAAAAGGCACCTAAAGACACTTAGACCATGAGAAACAAGATTCTCTGGTCTGATGAAACCAAGATTGAACTCTTTGGCCTGAATGCCAAACGTCACGTCTGGGGGAACCTGGGTGGCAGCACCATGCTGTGGGGATGTTTTCAGCAACAGCAACTGGGAGCCTCGTGAGGATTGAAGAAAAGATGAACGGGGCATAGAACAGAGATCCTTGATGAAAACCTGGTCCAGATGGCTCAGCACCTCAGACTGGGGCGAAGGTTCACCTTCCAACAGGACAATGACCCTAAGCACACAGCCAAGACAACACATGGGCTTCGGGACAAGTCTCTAAATGTCCTTGAGTGGCCCAGCCAGAGCCTGGACTTGAACCCAATCTAACATCTTTGGAGAGACCTGAAAATAGCTATGCAGCAACACTCCCCATCCAACCTGACAGAGCTTGAGGGGATCTGCAGAGAAGAATGGGAGAAACTCCCCTAATACTATTTCCCCATAATAGCTTATCAAGCAGAAATTTCCATCCTGTAGCACAAACTCAAAAAGTTCTGGGACACTGAAGTCCATGGAGAATAAGAGCATCTCCTCCTAGCTGCCCACTGCACTGAGGCTAGGAAACACTGTCACCACTGATAAATCCATGATAAATCCTGATAATTGAGAATTTCAATAAGCATTTTTCTACGGCTGGCCATGCTTTCCACCTGGCTACCCCTACCCTGTTCTACAGCCCTGCACTCCCCACAGCAACTAGCCCAAGCCTCCCCCATTTATCTCTCACCTAAATCCAGAGAGCG
Source organism: Oncorhynchus masou masou (assembly GCF_036934945.1). Classification (NCBI taxonomy): domain Eukaryota; kingdom Metazoa; phylum Chordata; class Actinopteri; order Salmoniformes; family Salmonidae; genus Oncorhynchus; species Oncorhynchus masou. The sequence continues at coordinate 66,254,987 of NC_088212.1, forward strand.
GATGTTCTTAAAGAACTGCAAAACCTGGACCCCCTACAAATCAGCCGGGCTTGACAATCTCGACCCTCTCTTTTTAAAATGATCTGCCGAAATTGTTGCAACCCCTATTACTAGCCTGTTCAACCTCTCTTTTGTATTGTCTGAGATTCTCCAAAGATTGGAAAGCTGCTGCGGTCATCCCCCTCTTCAAAGGGGAGACACTCTAGACCCAAATTGCTACAGACCTATATCTATCCGAGCCTGCCTTTCTAAGGTCTTCGACAGCCAAGTCAACAAACAGATTACCGACCATTTCGAATCCCACCGTACCTTCTCCGCTATGCAATTTGGTTTCAGAGCTGGTCATGGGTGCATCTCAGCCACGCTCAAGGTCCTAAACGATATCATAACAGACATCGATAAGAGACATAACTGTGCAGCCATATTCATCGACCTGGCCAAGGCTTTCGACTCTGTCAATCACCACATTCTTATTGGCAGAAGCAACACCCATGGTTTCTCAAATGATTGCCACGCCTGGTTCACCACTACTTCTCTGATAGAGTTCAGTGTGCCAAATCGGAGGGCCTGTTGTCCAGACCTCTTGCAGTCTCTAAGGGTGTGCCACAGGGTTCAATTCTCGGGCCGACTCTCTTCTCTGTATACATCAATGATATCTCTGCTGGTGATTCTCTGATCCACCTCTACGCAGAAGACACCATTCTGTATACTTCTGGCCCTTCTTTGGACACTGTTAACCTCCAGATGAGCTTCAATGCCATACAACTCTCCTTCCGTGGCCTCAAACTGCTCTTAAATGCAAGTAAAACTAAACGCATGCTCTTTAACCAATCACTGCCCGCACCTCCCCGCCCATCCAGCATCACTACTCGGTTCTGACTTAAAATATGTGGACAGCTATAAATACCTAGGTGTCTGGCTAGACTAAACTCTCGTTCCAGACTCACATTAAGCATCTCCAATCCAAAATTAAATCTAGAATCTGCTACCTATTTCGCAACAAAGCATCCTTCGCATTCTGCCAAACATACCCTCGTAAAACTGACCATCCTACCGATCCTCGACTTCGGTGATGTCATCTATAAAATAGCCTCCAACACTCTACTCAACAAATTGGATGCAGTCTATCACAGTGCCATCCGGTTTGTCACCAAAGCCCCATATATTACCCACCACTGTGACCTGTACGCTCTCGTTGGTTGGTTCATACTAGTCACCAAACCCACAGGCTCCAGGTCATCTACAAGTCTCTGCTAGGTAAAGCCCTGCCTTATCTCAGCTCACTGGTCACCATATTAGCACCCACCCGTAGTACATGCTCCTGCAGATATATCTCACTGGTCACCCCCAAAGCCAATTCCTCCTTTGGCCGCCATTCCTTCCAGTTCTCTGCTGCCAATGACTGGAACGAACTGCAAAAATCACTGAAGCTGGAGACCCATATCTCCCTCACTAGCTTTAAGCACCAGCTGTCAGAGCAACTCACAGATAACTGCACCTGTCCGTAGCCCATCCAACTACCTCATCCCCATACTGTATTTATTTATCTTGCTCCTTTGCACCCCAGTATCTCTATTTGCACATTCATCTTCTGCACATCTACCATTCCAGTGTTTTATTGCTATATTGTAATTACTTCGCCACCATGGCCTATTTATTGCCTTACCTCCCTTATCTTAGATTTATCTTTTTTCTAATGTATTATTGACTGCATGTTTGTTTATTCCATGTGTGACTCTGTTGTTGTTTGTGTCACACTGATTTGCTTTATCTTGGCCAGGTCGCAGTTGTAAATGAGAACTTGTTTTCAACTAGCCTACCTGGTTAAATAAAGGTGAAAAAAATAAATAATAACATGTATGCCAAGCTTGTAGCGTCATACCCAAGAAGACTCGAGGCTGTAATCGCTGTCAAAGGTGTTTCAACAAAGTACAGAGTAAAGGGTCTGAATACTTATGTAAATGTGATGGCAGTTTTTTATTTTTTTTAATATAAATTAGCAAACATTTTTTAATAAGAAGTTTTTGCTTTGTCATTATGGGGTAGTGTGTGTAGATTGAGGAAAAAAATACAATTTAATCAATTTGAGAATAGGGCTGTAACGTAACAAAAGATGGAAAAAGGGGTCTGAATATCTTCCCAAGGCACTGTAGTTGATTTTATTCAAACACATAGGGTGTGTCTATATATGGAAAAATACACATTTAAAAATGTAGACCAATAGATTCGTTGAAACAGAGGACTTACGGTCGACCAACATTTTTGTTGTTGTCGGGGACAGCCCTAACGTCAACATATCAGTGCATTAGATAAGGATAGATATCAACACACGTCACACCTAAACAACAGCGGAGCATATCGAAAACAGAAATCTCTCTCACACACACACACACACACACACACCATTATCATGTCATAAAAGCAACACATCAACACACAGTGTGTTGCACACACACTTAGCATCATATAGGTGTTATACACAGCTAGCTACAGGTCACTGATGCTTTACCAAGAAAAACAAAGCATGTGCTCCGTGGAGACTGATCATCAGTAATACTCCAAGTCAATCATTTGGTCCTTAGGTACATGCAAGTCTTTACATTTATTTACAACTACAATAATTCATTTAGTTCATTTTGATATATGCATTGAGTGTAGTCTGCGCAACATATATTTAACACAGCTCTTACCCAACACAACCACAATATATTGATTTACATGCTTCAAGAAATGTTGGAGGATCCAAAGCAAACCTCTTGTCAATGAGCACTGACAACTGCTGAACATCTGCTTTGACGTGCTTCGTAGCAACCTGTAAATCCAAACTCCATTCCACTGTGTTGGAAGTTGGTTTCTCTTCAGCTCCCCAGCAGAGCCAGGTCTGAAGCTGGTCTAAAAATGCTCTCCCTCTCTAGCTCATCAAACTGCAGCCAAGTTGAGCACTCTAGTGTGAGGGGGCCTAGACAGTAAATGTCAGAAGGTCATGGTTCTGTGCAGTGTTCATATCTTCCATGGGGAACAGAATTGTGTCACTGGTCCCTCAGAGCACAGCCTTTACACACAGAGGGGGAGTGGGGGTGATACATGGAACCTGAAGGGACATCCATGCTAAGGTCAAGCCAGTCCAGTGGCTGTGCAGTTGAGTTCTGGGCTAGTCTGGCCAAAAGATAAGAGGAACATGGTCCTGCTGATGTTGGATGGCTCAGGGCCAGTGTGTTAAAGGCCCCAATGGCTCCCCCAGCACCCCAATGAGGCTGCCAGCTGGAACTCTAAGTAATCACCCCTACACACAGACTAGACAACCCACCCAGCTCCGCCAGAGATATAAGCGCCAGCGATAGCAACTTATCAGTGACCCTTTCACTGCTTGTAGCTTGGAGTGCCCAAGGTACACCAGTACGTCCAGCTCCCTTAACTGATTGTTTAATCCCGACAGAACCAACAGAGCTACCTCCTCCTCCTCCCCCTGAACCTTGGGCCAAAGCAGTAGCAGGTTCCACAGAGGCAAGGACAGCTCCAACTCCAGTCATAAATCTATGTGCTGATGGCCCACCAGGGTCATTCCTGCGCTTGTTTACAGAGTTCACAGGATTGAATGTGCTGCTGGCAGCAGAGCTGTGTGCAACGTGGTCTCAGCTATGAATGTCAGACAAGGCCCTGCCAGACAAACATACAAATCAATTACACTGGACCTGACTGGGCCCGCAGTGTCCTGGGAATGAGCCGACCAGGGAGAGAGACCTAATCAAGAGCTGGCAGTGTGATAAAGCGCACAACAGCATCACTGTAAGAACCCCAGTCTGATGGCTGATGAGTGATGACCGCAACATTACTGAATAGGGGTTCTGAGAGAATAGGGGTTCTGACACCACTTCATTATTAAAGGACACAGGTTTATTTCAAAGGCACAACAAACTTACTCCATTAATGAGATAAAATTTTGATGACAGTTCACGGAGTTTCAAATGGTACTAATATTCATGATTGATAAACTACATTTCTATTCAGACAGACAGAGAACTCAGTGGCCCACTGCAGGGCAGCACCTACCTTCTGGATGGGTGCCCCAGTGCAGGGCAGCACCTACCTTCTGGATGGGTGGCCCAGTGCAGGGCAGCACCTACCTTCTGGATGGGTGGCCCAGTGCAGGGCAGCACCTACCTTCTGGATGGGTGGCCCAGTGCAGGGCAGCACCTACCTTCTGGATGGGTGGCCCAGTGCAGGGCAGCACCTACCTTCTGGATGGGTGGCCCAGTGCAGGGCAGCACCTACCTTCTGGATGGGTGGCCCAGTGCAGGGCAGCACCTACCTTCTGAATGGGTGGCCCAGTGCAGGGCAGCACCTACCTTCTGGATGGGTGGCAGTCTCCTGCTCTCCCTGTGGACCGCCTCCAGAGTTTCCATCTGCATGGCCACGATGCCTGGGGTCAGAGGTCATGACCAGTTAGCACAATGTCATGGACACACAAAAACACACACACAAGTTACCCAACCCAGGTAAACATAAACACATGCTTGTACACCCCTAATTACAACCCCAGGAAGACAATATTTACAGGTTTGAAGGCCACCACCTACAGTGAGCTACAAAAGTATTGGGATAATACAATGACTATGAGGTTAAAGTACAGACTGTCAGCTTTAATGAGGGTATTTTCATCCTTATCAGGGGAACTGTTAAATCAAGCTTGTGACTCTACAAAGTTGTTGGATGCATTTGCTGTTTGTTTTGGTTGTGTTTCAGACGATCTTGTGCCCAATATAAATTATAAATGATGTAGTGTCATTTTTGAGTTACTTTTATTGTAAATAAGAATATAAATGTTTCTAAACACAATGTGGAGTCTACCATGATTGCGGATAATCCTGAATCAAATCGTAAATAATGATGAGTGAGAGAGTCAGACGCACAAATACAGGGTTAAGTGATAAAACTGACAGAATTAGGACAGCGGGAGTTTGCTACTGAAGTCAGAGGTCACGGTGCTAGCTACAGCGCTCCGGGATAGAGGTGTATTTGGGTTTAATTGACATTGTATTTGGTAGTATTGAGGTTGACTGGGGGTCGTACGGTACCTGGGATCATGCTATGCAAACTCTTGATGTGGTCCTGGCTGACGCCACTCTCGGTGCACACCTTGTCAATGAAGCGGGCGATGAACCGTACCACAGAGTTGGCCACGTCGCTGTTCTCAGAGTCCTCAAAGCCACTCTCTGTGTCAAAGCTCTCCGCCATACTGCCTGCAATACTGCAAACACACATTTAGTCGGACTTTAGTCTTCATTAATGGCATGAGAATAGAACAGGCTGCAGAGAGGGATGCTTGAAGTTTTCCCAGAGATCCACATGACGATATAGTGCGCCTGGGGTCTGTGAGCATGGCAGTCTGGCGAGAGGTCAGCTGGGATGCCAGGACCGCTCACGCGGTCTCTTGGCCACTTTTCACATGGGACGGTGATGTAACGTCCAGCGAGGTTTACAAAACACACAGATGAGATCCAGAAGTCTCTCTGTGAGAAACAAAACAGGTCTGGGGCAAGAACCAAAATAGAGAAAATAACAACCAAATAAACAGCGCCCCCCTCCCCTCCCCTCACTCATGAAACCAGCGGCAAAACAAGAACAAAAGGCTTCAACATTCTCCATGTAAACAATTCAAAGGCCCTAAAATCTCCAGTAATACGCGTCAGAGGGGACTAGCTAGGGGGCTACCGTGTAGCAGCAGTGCATACAGAAAGTGAAAGTGAGAGAAACTGGAGCTATGGCTTTGGCAGACCCTTCTCCATTTCTGAGAAAAGGCACACGTGCAGACTTTCTAAACTTGGTACACATCACATTACTCTTAGCACAGAGCACTGGAAATCCCAATCTTTGTTTCTTTTGGCTGAGTGGAGGTCACCCCCACAGACAGGCTGAGTGTTAACCACCCTAGCAGAGCTGTGGCTGAAACTGTAGCAGGTGATAGGACAGCCAACGGGATGGACGTGGGAGTGGGCAGGATATGGTTGAGGAGGTGCTGTACACTGATCCGTTTTAGAGGCGATTATGTACACAGTAACGTCATGTCCGCCCACACACTTATCATCACCTTATTACAAAGTACAAAATACTCCCCAAGCAAGAGCGCTATCATCCAAGATAACAGCCTTACATTTTAGTTATTTTTCCGATCAAGCGCATTTCACTCGAGGGCCATGCGCTTCTGTGTGCTGTGCCAAAATAACTGTTGATATAGCTGTGGGGAATAGTGAGGTGTCAGATTTAACTGACTGAATATCAGTGGGGTGCAGTGAGGCGCAACTAGCTGCTCTGCTCGCCTGTTGGTGACGATGCTGTTGCTGCCACTCTCCCAGTCAGCGACGGGGTTGGCTCTGAGCAGCTTGTTCTTGCTGGTGTCCAGGGGGACCAGCAGGTAGACCAAGAGGCTGGCGTAGTGGATGGCCTGGCTGAACACCGTGCTCTCCTCATTCTTCACCAGTTCCTGCTGCTTCTCCTTGCTGAGGCAGGGCCAGGCGCGCAGCTGCTCCGCCGCCAGGTCCATGGCTGTGCGCTCCAAGGTGCTGGGTGCCGCCGGGGGCAGGGGACCTTGCTCCTGAGGGGAGAGAAAGTTATGTGCTTGTTAAGTGCCATTCTGCAAACGGGGATAAAAAAGGTGATAGAAAAACAACCATTATTTGGCTTTGAAACCTCTCATTCGTTTACCTTTAACCTGGCAGTGATTCCTAGTTTGTCTTCAGGGGCAGTGAGGTACAGGGCTCGGATCTGGTTCTGGACCTCACTGTAGAACGTGGCCTCCCAGAACTGCTGATTGGTCCAAATGGGATGGTCCTGGACACAGGTGTAGGCAAACTGGCTCACGCCAGCCGGCAATTTCTGCAGACACGAGGGAATATTTTGACAGTAAGAGGCTGAGGAGTAGACGCTTTCAACAGTTTACACTGAAGCGCTGACCAGCCAAACGTTCAGACCTGCTGACTGTCTGCTTTTGACTGAATGTACAAGAGAGTAGTTTGGGCTCAATATCTCACAACTCGTGAAACTAACTGGGCTGTGGTGAGCATAGCTTGTAAAGACGACCATTAAAACCTGGGTGGAAATAGGAAAATAATCCAAAGCTGCCAAAGGTTTCAAGTACAAACAATAATTTCTCGTGGGCTGTAAGTTTTCAACACATACAACACCACACCAAGAACGTCACTCTTGCTCTCTCTCTGGATGAGTACTAAAAACAGGGCCCTGCTGTTTTTCCACGGTATGAATAGTGAAGTGAAGCACCTGTTTGCCCCCAGCACCTAGAGAGAACATACAGCTCTGCTAAAGCCATGAAGACGGTTCCTATGTCCCGATATAAACACATGAATGTTGGGCAACAGCTAAGGCACCTATTAGTCCCGGACCCAAGAACACAGAGTGCCGACACGTAATACATTAACATCCTCACAACACCCCCACCTCTATGTTCCCCTCCTCCCCCCTGGCAAAGTCTGAAGGATATGTGTCTTCCTTGAGAGACGCTCAAGCTTCTTATTAGATTAGCTTCTGATTTCTTCCTTCGGAGCCTGACCCAATACAACACGGCGCTGTTCATTATTGCTTTGGTTCTCCCTGAATGACCAGCGGCAGTGGGGCTACCGTAGTTACCAGAGGCTGCAGAACTAAAATGGCTACAGTCCTGGCAGCTTGCCGAGGCTTACCAGAGGGCAGGGGTTCGAGCACAGAGCCCTGGGGGAGTGAGAGAGTCATGTGCGGAAGTTCAAAGGTGAGACTGGGGCTGGAAGTGATTCCAGTATACGTTGGCCTGTGTATCTCATCTCTCCTCTCCAGAGAGGTTTGAAGGCCGTTGGAGGGCAGCAGTAGACCGCCTGCTCGGCTCCCTCCCTGCTCTGGACAGCCCTACACCTTGAGTAGTATACCTCTGATGTAAATGATAAATCCACTACTAAGCCTCCTCTCCAAACCACTGTCATAAAGACATACTTCACCTCCAAATGTACGCAGTCCGTCAGAGCGCAGCTTTATAACGTTAAGGAAGTATGGGGGATGATGCCAATGTCAAAGCTCGTACGGATAGTTTCATTTCCCCCGGGAAGGTTTTATACACACTACATTTTCACAGGAAGGCCGTGTCTTATGCTAGTACTCATTTACAGGGAGCAGGGAGAGCAGGGAGCAGGGAGAGCAGGGAGCAGGGAGCTGGTCTAACAACCCTCTATCGACAGAGTAAGAGAGATCTTACACGGCCATAAGTGCTTTCAGGACAAACTGTGGCGCTAATAGACTTACAGATTACCTGATTGGATTAACGAGTCTAGACTAAATGTACAGTGTTAAAGGATGGAAATTAATGACCAATATGAAAAACAAGAACAGTAGACGCTTTAATGCAGCTGTTATTCTGGGGACCTGCACCAGAGAACAATATTTACAATATTAGTCATCATGCTCTCATGTCATATGGTGTGGGGGTCTTGCAGCACATTGAGTGGAGGTGTGTGTGTCCTCTCCTGTTAAACACACAGCCTGCTCAGTTGTCTGGAGGTCAGGTTGACCACGGCCGGTTGGCTCTCCCTGCTCTGATAGCAGAGGATGAATCAGGGTCTAGGCTGCAGTCAGAACCTAATACACAGTGCAGAGAGACAAGAAGACAGATGGAGGGATGGAAGTAGATGACCCTCAAAAGAGACCCATATGAACACTCCACTTGCCAAATGCAGGAGAGGAATGCAGGAAAACAAGCAGAGAGACAGACAGAGAGAGAGAGATAGAGAGAGCCCAGAGAGAGCACAGAGACTGAAAAAGAGCTCAAGGTCTGGCTAGGGGATCCCAGGATGATGATGTTTGGGTTTATGACACGACTTGAAGGAAAAGGTGGCAACTCTTCAATAATACAGTATTGCCCATATAGCTAGACAGACAGTGAGAGGGAGAGAGACAGCTCAGGGTGTGTTCATCAGCTCTAAAAAGGGAGAAATGATGTCTCATAGCTCTGATGGTTGACCTGTACTTATCTGGACACTGGAGGAAAAGTGCCGTGTTTGATCCGTGACCAGCCTTGGGCAGACAACATCGTGGCTGTAATGGCTGTTTTGGAGGATATCACTTGGCGTCCATGGATATAAAAATAGACATTCCTTTAGAAGTCCTTTGTGACAGAGACACTGGGGAAAGAAAATAACCCGACTTGGACCAATCAAGCTTCATAGACTTATTCCCCATTAATCCCTATTGTGTCATTGGAGTTATTTGCATTCTGTAGCACTGAAGACGTCGCCATCCAAACAATGTATTTACACAGATGTCCGAGTCAAACAAACAGAGGAGACATGTGGAAAAGCGTGGAACAAACAAGTCCATCATGCCATAAGTATTCATGCGGGATGTACTGTTAACATAAATGGTCTACAATGCAGAGTAAACAGAGACGAGTCCAGCTCCAGACGTCTCACAGGGACACAAAGGTCACGACGTAAATCATCCGTTCTCCTCAGGACCAAACGTAAAACAGCTTGACAGCGAAAACCTTCCAATCTCTCCACGCATAAACTGGGGCAGAAATGATTTAAAGAGTCCAATGGTTTTCTGTGTTGAGTCCAGAATCATGTTCGGGCTGCTGCCACGGTGCATCCAATTGAAATTAAACCTCAAAAGAGCCAAGAGGAAGGCAGATCTCTACTCTTGGTCTACATTCAATTGCATGAATAAAAACATGATAAACATGTGAGTTTATTAAAAAGGGCACAATAACACCGAATCAAACAGTCCTGACGCTTGTAGTTAGATGCAGTTTATCAGAAGTAGTATATTTCTTAGGAATTCAGAAACATTTATACTGAACAATTCAACAACCTGTGAGTGCTAACTGAGATATGGCCTGTACAAAGGTTGCATGCAGTTTAGGTAGACTACTTACTGAGCCCAAGAGAGCACGCCAACCCAGTTTAACCCAAAAGCTCATGTCAAACACAGTTCAACCGGTTGGCTGCATTATGATGACATCACCAGACATATAGTCCTCTAAAGTAAGTAACATATGTTGTTCCAAGAGTGGTTAGTTTCGCAGACCTCACTGTGCAGCCTGCCAGACAGACCGAGGGAAGGAAGGGGCAGAATATAGAATATAGGTCAATGAAAGGCGGCTCTTCAGTTTGAACATTTGCCCAAAACACACACAATGTCTCTCGCACAAGCACTCTGTGGGAGCGGGAACATTGCTGGGAAGCTTCCCACATTCTGTAGTGAGGAGAGGTTGGGCAGGGGCACTGTGGGCTGAAGACAGTCCACTGGGGAGGGAACAGACTAGCCAGGTTAAAGCTAAGAGAAAGAAGACCACCGTGACAGGACAGTCCATATTCATCAGATTAAGTTGAGAAAAACCTCATAAGGCATTCATGAATTGTCACTCTACCTTAAGACTTAGGGGATTTACTATAAATATTATACTGTAAAAGGGTCATTTTAATTTAGAGTGTGTTTCTGGGGTCAGCCTTCCGATGGGGGCATTGTAGTGATTGAAGACATTACATACTGTGGTGAAAAACCCCCGGATGTGAAGCCCTGACCAAATTTCTTCCAGACCCGTTCCCCACTTCTCATTGTAGTTACTGCGGGCAGCAGAGGTTGACGGATTGAGAGGCTCTGTGGAAGATGTCAATGAGGAGTGATGGATAACAGTCACAGGTGAAGCAGCGGTTTTAATAGGAAAAAGGGCCTTAAGCCAACTGACCTCGTTGAGAGGGGATGAGGGAGTGTAGAACTACCCGATAAGGTGATTTATACTCCTGGGGGCTGGGCACGAGGACTTGCTGGAGTAAAAAAAACAACGATACAGTAACCAGCAAGGCGGCTGTCGTCAATGGCACGTGCTACCGTACGGCATGTATTGTGTTGATCCCGCCTTGCCACTGCAAGACGGTATAATATGTACACGGATGGAATTACACCTTTTAAGGAAAGCAATAGGCCTGCTCTTGTAAAGTCATCTACATGAGAAACTCAAAATAAGACCTTGTTTATAATGAAACTATGCAGCAAATTCACGAGGCAAGCCTGGACTACTGTGGTTACGTAAAAGGTGTAAAAAAGTAGCCTAATCACTCAAAGCCCTTTGAGCACTGATTAACTACGTCTTTCCATGGAGATTACAGACAGGTTGTGTGTGTGTGTGTGAATTCCGCTGTCCAAATGCCTTTCCGGAGATACCTCTGGCCCAGTTTGAACCACCGTTGTATTACAGGTTCTCCCTACCCTGGCATGACCCTCAGGTAGACACCTATCAGATCAGCCTCACCTTCTAGGAAATCTAAATGGGATTCACCGACAGCAGGTTGTCTTAACTTGAGGGCAGGGTGCTGTTGTAGTAAGATTGGAGGGCTTAGCAGTTTTGTACTGAAGTTAGGAGGTTAGGAGTACTTGGACGCAGATGTGCAACATGATGAATGAAATCAGAGCTAATCTTCCATGAAAAGGTACGCAAATAATCTTGACCATAAGACCCGTGTCAAAACCATTCCATGGCAAAGAAACAAACGGTTCTGGTTGAAATTCTCTCTTTTTGGCTTTGTAACACAACACATGTAATACTGAAAAAATATTGGACATTTCATTTAGCTATTTTTTCACCTTTGTCACGATTGTCACTTGGAAACAGAGAGAATACACTCCTTCTGTTCCCTTTCTCTCAACCAACGATTCTACAAATGGTTCTCTCAGCAGTGTCCTACAGTAGACTGTCATGGTCCTCTACTACAGCGTGGCGTAAACCCAACACTCCACTGGCTCCTTCATCTGCTGCCAAGCATGCTTTAAACAGCCCCATAGCAGTCAGTGTGGTAAAGTCAAAGACTTTGGGGAAATGTGGCAGGATGGGGGGGGAGAGTAAAGCAGGCCAACAGACATTTTGCAATAGCATGTAATTGACTATCGTGCGATGCTGAGATTATCCCGAGAATCTCTGTGGAACGTTGTGAACCATCACAAGGTGCTCTGTTTTTTTGGGATATGTTTTTTTTGTTTGGGATATGACGTTTTTTCATCACACAAGAGATTACACAATATGGACCGTGGTGGATTCTGTGCTCTTGCCTTTTGCCATTTGCGTGACCACACGCTGGACTCTACAGTTAATGCCATTCCTTTGGAAATCTGGGAGAAATCTGTTGTGTTCTGGAGCTCACGATATCATTCCTTCTCATTCCTCCCATGCCAGAAACTGCTCCGGTGAGAATGCGATGCCTCTCAGGATTCGTGTCGCTTTCTGAAAACCTGGTGATAAAAGTCCTTAAACGTAATCCTTTAATCAGATTGTATGGTTACGTAAAATGGGGAAATAGGAAAAAAAACGACAGAAAATCCAATGCGTTTGGGCAACGGCTTTCAGATGTCTTAATGAAGAGGCAGAAAGCTGGAGCATAGGGTCACAGTGTTGACAACTTGACGGTCACAGAGAGACACTGTTACTCCGTTACAGCAACAAACCAAACTATGGACAATGTGCTGTAGTGGGCTCTGTGACCACTTTACTCAGGTTGTGTACAGAGACAACGCTGCTCTCACCACTATTATATAGCAGGTCACACTGTACACCTGTATCAACAAACAGAGACAATTCCCTTGGTTTTAGTTAGATGATTGACTATATGTGTACATTTCCAATGCCACTGTGGTCTGATAGAATGGTTAACCTGGCTGGGAAACAGAGAGAGCAGGCTTATCACAGAGCGTTACATCAGCCTGTCCTGTAAAAACAGTGTGAGTCATACAATGGCAGAGAGTGGGCGAGGTCGAAATTCTGTCTCTTATGGTCTGTACCCAATGCAGGGCAACAGCCCACAGTTGTGTCTGTCGCCGTGGCAACAGCAGAGCGGTGGGGACATATTTGTGGTGCGCGCCGCAGCAACCAAGTTTGATCACGGGAGGTTGGCAACCACAAACCACAGCGGCCCACTGGGATTTGGTGTGAAGTACAGTTCTCACCCCCTTTATCCTAATGTGGCTCGTCTGAGACCAGCGGGACACTCCTCTGTCCCCTCCCCTGTCCCAGAGCTGCATGGTCAGAGGCCTGGGAAGTCTGTTGTCCTGCCTGGAACACAGCTCCTGACATGAGGTCAGAGCATGCTGCATGCACCAGAGGCAACCTTCAGAACAGGACCAGCGCCAGGACAGCTGGGATATCACACCCCCTATTATTGCCCCCCGTTATAAAACACCCTCCATTAGGACGGCCAGCTTGCGGTGAATGCCAGGCCGTCCTGCCCTTGATTGAGCAATATAATCTAAAGGACCTGCTGGCTGACTCTCTATCCGCTCTGTCTGTGTGAGAGAGGAGAAGAGCTCTGTGGAATGGAATCTCCCAGTCAGTCACTCACCCGGTAAAAGGCCGTCGTCAGGGGCAGCAGGGTGGAGGCGACCGTGTACTCTTCAGAGCTGGAGCAGTCCTGTGGGTCACACAACAGGGGAGAGGGGAGGTCAGGACACAGCATGATAATGTTACAGAAGCAGGTCGGGCCTCCAAGTACACCTGTTATATCACTATGGATCAATAAGGTCTGGGCAGCGCACCTCTCATAAAACACATTACGTACGAGCAAAACCTGATGTCATTTTTGCAAACAACTGATAATAATTGAAGTAATTGAATTTGTTGGTCATTTCATGTTGTGCATTCCTGCTCCAGATTACATCTCAGAGTTTCCGGGATCAACATCTACAAACGCATTGAATAAAACCATGAGATTTTGTTGCATAAAATCACAAATTGTCTTGGCTTTAAAATGCAACATCCATTAGTCAAGCACCATGATGATTCCCCCAAAAAATGGACACTTAATTTTTTTTAACAGCTAGAGCGCAGCTGACAATTTTTTCTCCCATTTTTATACCACTCACAGAATGCATCTGTACTGGGGTCTATTTGAAATAAAATAAGTTGTATTCAATAGAGCATTAGAGATAAGCACAGCATTCCGGCAGATAGTACAATACATCCAGTAGAACTGGGGACTTAAGGGCCAAAATAAAAATGGCTCATATTGAAAACAGAGAGACTGGATGGGAAAGGAGAAAATCTGAAAAGGACCCAATTTGGACCCAAAAGAGCTCCACACAGGAAATTGGTACTTATCTCCATGAGCTTTGTGGGGATTTATTTGTTCAACTGGGAAAATGAGAATGGTCGCCGGAAACTTGATTTAAGTCCATGTCAAAACAGCAGAGCTGATCCTGATCTGGTGCTGTGTCTCATAACCCTCACAGGGACCCTTAAGGGCAGGATACGTCATAAATCACACACACACACAAACACATCTGCATTCACAACCCATTTTTCATACACATACAAACACACACTTCATAACCAAGCACGCATTCAACAAACTTTGCATTTTCACAAAGACGCACACCACCTCACGCACACGATCGGAGCCTCTCATTTTGGCAGGAGAGGGGGGTAAAAGGATTGTGACAGGAATGCTGGACTTGCCAATAGTGGAGATGGGGCCTTTTGAATAAATCCCCCATTCCCTCATACCTTCCCAAAAAACTGAGGAATGTACAGAGAGGAGACAAATGCAAAACACACGGTCTTCAGCTAAACATGAAAGCCTGGCCCCCCATGAACGGAGCGATATACTTTCTTGTTTTCCCCATGCAGTTGGTTTTCAGTTATTTTGGGTTGCGGTTGAACGCTCCAGTTTGGAGAGCCACCAAATCTTTGTTTACCGGCATCCCTGACAATGCTGCAGGTCACAGAGGTTCAAAGAACACAGCGAAATCTCTCCAAATAACCACAGGTGCAGAAGTGCAAGGGCAGAAAAATGGAAACATTTAACAGAGACGTCGTTATTCAGACAAAAATACCACAAGGTCAGAGGAGCCAAGTCTGGGCTAACATTTCATAAAGCATCGTTCTAATTTATCTTTCCAAAACACTGTACTGTAACGCCTTGAGTCGAGCTTGTCAACATCAAAAGGCAGAAGCATTGATTCAGAGCATGAAGAAGTTTCATAAGACCAGGCCGTGCTCTGCTATCTGTAAAAAAACAGACCCAGTGTACATGTTCATATGTCATTCTGGCACAATCCCGTTTACTTTAGGCAACCTCAGTATCATCTACAAACAGGGCCGCGCTGTAATCTGACAGAAGAGGGAAAGTGATGTTCTTCAAGTGCCAAGTTTAGGGAAGACATGAGGTCTTAGAAGCAGCTATCCAGGTTGGCGCCATGATTTACTATAGTTCAGAACTTCCTAGGCCAATAGGTCACAGCAAGCCATACTGAGAGTATAGACGCCCAACGACAGTGAGGCTGAATAACTGGAAGGCGGCAAGGCGTGAGGGAGACCCTGATGCTGCTGATCTATGTAGGCTCTACAGCATGTGCTTGGAGTTATCCCTGGTTCACCAGCAGCACATATGCCTGTTTACATTGAGACAGAGGAATGCTGCTGTTTATGATTCGGGACACTGCAGTCGCCGCAGAGCCCAGCGCATACGAGCACATGCAAGTGTGCAGGGGTGGGGCGTGCGTGTATAAAATGTATGTGCTTAAGCGCATCTGTGTACAGAAGGGTGAGGAGAGCAACGTGCTCCCCTGCAGCTCCGCTTAGGAAGGAGGAAACCATCTCCCCTCCTCTTTTCACTGTCTCATTCATTCTCTCTCAAGGCTGTGGTTCACGGATGACTCATGATGTTTTGCCCCTGATAAACACGTAGGCCTATACTCAGCAAACAAAGACCCTGGACCAGCACGTTTAACATGGCCCCATGACAGGAAGTGAGCAGAGAGCAGCTTCCTGCAGACTCCAGACACCTCTCCCTCAGCGCTTTCCAGGAACCATCCGACTGAGACAGGCATTTAAAAGCATAGAAGGGGAGCTGGAGGAGGCTTTTATGAGGCTGCTGTGCTGTGGTATTATTCATACTCACTGGGTCAGAAAGCATAGAGCACGAGCCATACTCACTCATAAGCTGACTCATTGACAAACAAGCACAATACTGAGCACAGCCGTGCACACAGACACATATACTACAAACTTTGGTACACTAATCAAATTGAATGTCAGAAGCATGGAATAAAATCACTTCACTTCCTGGCCTGTATGGTGTTCCCTGGCTATGTTAACCAGGTCCTGCTGGCTGACATCCAAGGGGAATGGCTTTATCTGTACATGATAACGATGCTCGTGAGAACTTCCCAGTGCAGTCGTTATGTTAGCCTGTCCAACCAGTCCAGAGACATGTCCGATCTACAACCAAGCAGAGCAGAGTGAGAGCTTTTCACAGAGGATATTAAAAGGAGAGCAGGAGAAGTGGGGGACTCTAAATGAAACCTTAACCAAGTTACTGTTCAGGTCCTGGAGGGAGATGGGCTGGAGACCCTGTGTGAGACTGTCGAACACACAGCAGTACATCCTAGTAGAGAGGAGGGTGAAGAAAGATTCCCATTCATGTAATATCATGTGATGTTATGGACACTGCTCTCTTTAGCAAAGCAAAGCCATGAGTGCAAAATATCTAAAACCGAATAATCTGCTCAACGCTAAACCTTGATTGAGGAGACTAAACTGCTGGGTGTAACCCTGGATAGCAAGCTATCATTGTCTTATATATAGGCTCAATGGTTATTCAAATGGGAAGGGCTCTGTCCATGATAGGGCAATGCTCTGCCTTCTTGGCATCTCACTCGACCAGACGGGTCTTGCAGGCTCTAGTTGTCACACTTGGACTACAGCCCAGCTGTGTGGTCATGTACTGCAAAGAGGGTGTGGCTTGCAAAAGTATTCACCCCCTGGCATTTTTCCTATTTTATTGCCTAACAACCTGGAATTAAAATAGATTTTTTTGTGGGTTGTATCATTTGATTTACACAACATGCCTACCACTTTGAAGATGCAAAATATTTTTGATTGTGAAACAAACAAAAAATAAGACCAAAAAAATGAAAACTTGAGCGTGCATAACTATTCACCCCCTTAAAGTCAATACTTTGCAGAGCCACCTTTTTCAGAAATTACAGCTGCAAGTCTCTTGGGGTATGTCTATGAGCTTGGCACATCTAGCCATTGGGATTTTTGCCCATTCTTCAAGGCAAAACCTCTCCAGCTCCTTCAAGTTGGATGGGTTCCGCTGGTGTACTGCAATCTTTAAGTCATACCACAGATTCTCAATTGGATTGAGGTTGGGCTTAGACTAGGCCATTCCAAGACATTTAAATGTTTCCCCTTAAACCACTCAAGTGTTGCTTTAGCAGTATGCTTAGGGTCATTGTCCTGCTGGAAGGTGAACCTCTGTCCCAGTCTCAAATCTCTGGAAGGCTGAAACAGTTCTCCCTCAAGACTTTCCCTGTATTTAGTGCCATCCATCATTCCTTCAATGCTGACCAGTTTCCCAGTCCCTGCAGATGAAAAACATCCCCCCATTATGATGCTGCCACCACCATGCTTTACTGTGAGGATGGTATTCTCAGGGTGATGCGAAGTGTTGGGTTTTCGTCAGACATAGCGCTTTTCTTGATATCCAAAAAGCTAAATTTGAGTCTCATCTGACCAGAGTACCTTCTTCCATGTTTGGAGAGTCTCCCACATGCCTTTTGGTGAACACTAAACGTGTTTGCCTATTTTTTTCATTAAGTAATGGCTCTTTATGGCCACTCTTCCGTAAAGCCCAGCTCTGTGGAGTGTACGGCTTAAAGTAGTTCTATGGACATCTACCCAATCTCCGCTGTAGAGCTCCTTCAGCGTTAACTTTGGTCTCTTTGTTTAATGCCCTTCTTGCCTGGTCCATGAGTTTTGGTGGGCGGCCCTCTCTTGGCAGGTTTGTTATGGTGCCATAATCTTTACATTTTTTAATAATGGATTTAAAAATGGTGCTCCGTGGGATGTTTAATATTTTTTTATAACCCAACCCTGATCTGTACTTCTCCACAACTCTGTCCCTGACCTGTTTGGAGAGCTTCTTGGTCTTCATGGTGCCACTTGCTTGGTGGTGCCCCTTGCTTGGTCATGTTGCAGACTCTGGGGCATTTCAGAACAAGTGTATATATACTGAGAGCATGTGACAGATCATGTGACACTTAAATAAAGTCTACCTGTGTGCAATCTAACTCATGTGACTTCTGAAGGTAATTGGTTGCACCAGATCTTATTTTGGGGCTTCATAGCAAAGGGGTTTAATACATAAGCACGCACCACTTAAAAAGAAAAAAAAAGTATTTAGAATGTTTTAGAATTTGTTTCAATTTGGACTATTTGGTGTATGTCCATTACATGAAATCCAAATAAAAATCCATTTAAATTACTGATTGGAATGCAACAAAATAGGAAAAACGCCAAGGGGGATGAATACTTTTGCAAGGCACTGTAAATTGCAGTTGGTCCAGAACAAAGCAGCAAGTATGGCACTTAGATGTACATGGAGAGAAAGTGTCAGTAACGTGTGTCAATCTCGCCTGGCTCAAAGCTGAGGAGAGATTGACTGCATCACTCTTGGTCTTTGTGCGAGGTATTGATTTGTTGAAGGTACTGAACTGTCTGTTCAAGCAGTTGGCACACTGATCGGACGTATTAAATAGAGCCATGACTACTTTACAGTTGGCACTATGCATTGGGGCAGGTAGCGTTCTCCTGGCATCCGCCAAACCTAGATTTGTCCGTCAAACTGCCAGATGGTGAAGCGTGATTCATCACTCCATAGAACGCATCCAATTGCATTGCGCATGGTGACCTTAGGCTTGTGTGCAGCTGCTAGGCCATGGAAACCCATTTCATGAAGCTGACATTGCTTTCAGAGGCAGTTTGGAACTCGTTAGTGAGTGTTGGAACCGGACAGACGATTTTTACACGCTATACACTTCAGCAGTCGGTGGTCCGGTTCTGTGAGCTTGTGGCCTACCACTTCATGGCTGACCGTTGTTGCTCCTAGACGTTTCCACTTCACAATAACAGCACTTACAGTTGACAGGGGCAAATCTAACAGGGCAGAAATTTGACAAACTGACTTGTTGGAAAGGTGGCATCTTATGAACATGCCATGTTGAAAATCTATGAGCTCTTCAGTACAAGCCATTCTACTACCAATGTTTACTATGGAGATTGCATGGCTGTGTGCTCAATTTTGCACACCTGTCAACAACAGGTGTAGCTGAAATAGCCAAAGCCACTCATTTGAAAGGCTGTCCACATACTTTTGTATATATATAATGCATGTAGGCTATGTGTGGCATTTTAAATGTATGTAGTTTAGTCCTTGACTAATAATGTTCTGTACTATGTATTATGTCATGTTTCATGTGGACACCAGGACGAGTAGCTGTTGCTTTGGAAATGGGGAGAGTGCAAGCAGGTTCCCTGACTCTCACACCCTAGTCTGAATGGGGTTGTAGCCAAGGTTCCCTCCATTGTGCACTGAGCAAATTTCAGCTGAAAGACGCACCAATTTCGACGGAGGACACCGGGCGGACACCTGGAAAATGTAGTCTCTTATGGTCAATCTTCCAGTGATATGCCTACAAATACATCACAATGCTGCAGACACCTTGGGAAAACGACAGAAAGGGCAGGCTCATTCCTCTCGCATTCACAGCCATATAAGGAGACAATTGAAAACGGAGCCTCATAAATCCTGCTGATTTCCTGGTTGCCGTTTCATCTTGGTTTTGCCTGTAGCTCCCGTTCTAGGGCACCCACAGACAATATCTTTGCAGTTCTGGAAAATTCAGAGTGTTTTCTTTCCAAAGCTATCAATTATATGCATAGTCAAGCATCTTTTTGTGACAAAATATCTTGTTTAAAACGGGAACGTTTTTCATCGAAAAATGAAAATTGCGCCCCCAGAGTTTAAAGAGGTTAAATGTACTTGGCTAAGGTGTATGTAAACTTCCGACTTCAACTGTACGTGCAGATGAGGATGTGCAAGAAGAAATACTCGTGTGCAAAAGAGCAGATAAACAAAGACAAATATGGGGATGAGGTGGGTAGTTTGTTGGATGGGCTATTTATAGATGGGCTGTGTGCAGCTGCAGCGATCGGTGAGCTGCTCTGACAGCTGACGCTTAAAGTTAGTTAGGGAGATAAAAGTCTACAACTTCAGTGATTTTTGCAATTCATTCCAGTCATTGGCAGCAGAGAACTGGAAGGAAAGGCAGCCAAATGAGGATTTGGCTTTGAGGATGACCAGTAGTGAAATATACCTGCTGGAGCGCATGCTACAGGTGATTGTTGCTATGGTGACCAGTGAGCTGAGAAGGCAGAGCTTTACCGAGCAAAGACTTATAGATGACCTGGAACCAGTGGGTTTGGCGACGAATATGTAGCGAGGACCAGCCAACGAGAGCATACAGGTCGCAGTGGTGGGTAATATATGGTATATATTTGGTTACAAAACGGATGGCACTGTGAGAGACTGCATCCAATTTGCTGAGAAGAGTGTTGGAGGCTATTTTGTAAATGACATCGTCAAGGATCGATAGGATACTCAGATTTACATGGGTATGTTTGGCAGCATGAGTGAAGGAGGCTTTGTTGCAAAATAGGAACCCGATTCTAGATTTAATTTTGGATTGGAGATGCTTAATGCGAGTCTGGAAGGAGAGTTCACAGTCTAGCCAGACACCTAGGCATTTATATTTTTCCACATATTCTATGTCAAAACCATTCACAGTAGTGATGCTAGTCGGCAAGACGGGTGCGGGCAGAGATCGTTGAAGAGCATGCATTTTGTTTTACTAGCATTTAAGAGCAGTTGGAGGCCACGGAAGGAGTGTTGTACGGCGTCCAAGCGCATTGGAGGTTTGTTTTGCATATAGACCTACTGCAGCTCTGACTGGTTATGGTTCACCAGTCTGTGTAGAATATGGGCCCGAGTCATGCCTGTCAATGCAATAGAATCCTACTCCAATGCACTCTACCAACAAGAAAATCTCTTGCACAGTTAATTTTGCATACTAAATCTTGCATTGTTTGTTTCGTTTCAGTATATTACATTGAAAGTGACTAATATTGCATTGATTTGATCACAATTGCCACAGTAGAGCAAAACGTTGATAGTGTTAACTAAATGGGAAATTGTAGAACGTTGAATGAAGTTCAATCTCGTGCTCCTCTGTGCAGGCTTATATTTCTTCTGCACGGAAGGCCGTTGTGAGCTGTGCGCCCTCAGCATTGACGGAACATTGGTTATGGCCCATCTGGCCAATAGCATCACAGCATTGGTTAGCCGAGAGTACATCTGAACATATACTAATCTAGAATGGATGGACCTACAACTTTTCTCCTACGCCCAACAACCCCCAGCAGGTGAAGGAGCACATGTGTGAATGACATTCTGACAGCATTTTGTGAGTACTGTCA
Organism: Oncorhynchus masou masou; assembly: GCF_036934945.1. Classification (NCBI taxonomy): domain Eukaryota; kingdom Metazoa; phylum Chordata; class Actinopteri; order Salmoniformes; family Salmonidae; genus Oncorhynchus; species Oncorhynchus masou. Next base: position 66,276,327 of record NC_088212.1, read on the forward strand.
TGGGGCCCATAATTCTCTCTGATAGGAAATGGTTGAGATGCCAGGATGCATTTTTACCCCTTTTTTCACAGCAGGGCTCTGCTCGCCTGGCCATGCCTTGTGCAATGTCCACTTTCAAACCTGCAACAGCTTGGAGAGGGAGAGAGGGAGAATAGGTGCTCTGCACAGCGGATGCACGCACACAAAAACAAATAGGCTCCCTATTAGTGCAAATACTGCAATTAAGGTCAGTCATGTCTTTGAGTCATGTGGCTGTCAAGTAGGAGATATGACTTAAAACAGCTGCAGAATGTTTACCACATACACAGATAAAATGCGTCCAGCACTGATAGCACTGGCATCCACTTTGGACAGTTTAGTCAGCATCTTACTGTAACTGTTGAGGTCAAAGCACTTGAGGAATGGACAACTAATGTGTTTGGTCAGAGCGCATTGGTTTTCAAAGAAGTTGTGTAAAATGTGGGTTGAGGCATGACAGGAACAAGTAGTAGTAACACTGCATGGTCTTCATCTGATACCTCTGGCTCAATCAGCCAATCACATCACTCACACCACACAGACAGTCCTGCAGGCCTCAAACGCACTGGCAGAGCATCTTATCTCATTAAAATAACAATTGACTCAGAATGACAGTAAGGTAAATATTTACTTCAAATACTTGCAATAAATTGAACAAAAATGGGGTACGGTATGTAAACAAACCTTGAAGCATTTAATGAGAGCAGGGAAAATGCGTCACTAACAGTCAGTCTCAGCAGACACAGGTTCACTGTCTCTCCTGTAGGGACAAACATGGGCATGTTCTGCACCAGGGAATGACATTTCCTCAGAAATATTCAGAAATCTGAAGAAAACACAGAAATGACTATAAAGTCCAGTCTTGAAGGCTCACTTGGTCCTCCATGGACTGACAAGTACTTGAGGTGACTTATGTTGTGCCTTGAGTGCACTGCTTCAGGCAAGTGTGGAGTTGAGGACGGCCAAGCTGGGGCTCAGTGGCTGTACACAGACATCCACTGAGTTACAGTACAGCCTGATTTAGCTTCTTATGGCTGCAGGGGCAGTATTGAGTAGCTTGGCTGAAAGGTGCCCAGAGGTGCCCAGAGTCAACAGCATGCTCCTCAGTCCCAGTTGCTAATATATACATATTATTATTAGTATTGGATCGAAAAAACACTGAAGTTTCTAAAACTGTTTGAATCATGTCTGTGAGTATATGGATTAAGTTGCACTTCCTAGGGCTTCCACTAGATGTCAACCGTCTTTAGAAACTTGAATGAGGCTTCTACTGTGATGTGGGGCTGAATGGGAGCTGAATGAGCCAGGTGTCTGGCAGAGAGCCAAGGGCTGGTCACGTGCAATTCACATGATAGCGTTCCATGGCTTCTCTACACACAAAGGAATTCTCCGGTTGGAACTTTATTGAAGATTTATGATCACACCCTAAAGATTGATTCTATACTTAGTTGGACAAGTTTCCCCGACCTGTAATATAACTTTAAGTTTTCGTCCGACGTTCGGATGGACCTGCACGAGCGTTTGGATGTGTACTAAATGCGCAAACAAAAGTAGCTACTTGGACATAAATAATGGACATTATTGAACAAATCAAGCATTTATTGTGGAATTAGGATTCCTGGGAGTGCATTCTGATGAAGATCATCAAAAGTAAGGGAATATTTATAATGTGATTTCAGATTTCTGTTGACTCCAACATGGCGGATAATTTAATTTTCTGAGCTCTGTCTCAGATTATTGCGTGGTTAGTTTTTTTGAAATCTGACACAGCGGTTGCATTAAGGAGAGGTATATCTATAATTCCATGTGTATAACTTGTATTTTCATCTACATTTATGATGAGTATTTCTGTTGAATTAATGTGGCTATGCAAAATCACTGGATGTTTTTGGAACTAGTGAACGTACGCGCCAATGTAAACTCAGATCTTTTTTTTATATAAATATGAACTTTATCAAACAAAACATACATGTATTGTGGAAAATGAAGTCCTATGAGTGTCATCTGAGGAAGATCAAAGGTTAGTGATTAATTGTATCTCTACTTGTGCTTTTTGTGACTCCTCTCTTTGGCTGGAAAGATGGCTGGAATTTTCTGTGAGTTGGTGATCACCTAACATAATCATTTGTGGTGCTTTCGCTGTAAAGCCTATTTGAAATCGGACACTGGTGGGATTAACAACAAGATGACCTTTAAATTGTATGAGAGACATATATGTTTGAGGAATTTTAAATTATGAGATTTCTGTTGTTTTGAATTTGGCGCCCTGCACTTTCACTGGCTGTTGTCATATCATCCCGTTAACGGGATTGCAGCCCAAAGAAGTTTTAAAGAACTACTCTGAGTGATGAGATCCCACACCTACTTCCATTAGAAAGGACTATCCCCTCTCTCACCTGGTTGTCTGTCAGTAAGCAGAAATGTATCGTACTGTATACACACACTGCTTTTGACTCATACTGTAGTACAGAGGAACTCAGCAGAACAAACACCGCTCCCTGTGGACGAGTGCCCCTTCAAAACAGTTTGAACCGCTAATGCTAACCTAACAGTCAACAGAGCCAGGGCAACACAGGGGGCGGCAGGTAGCCTAGCTTAAGAGTGTTCGCCCAGTAACCGAAAAGTTGTGGAAAAATGGTGGGTGGAAAAATCTGCCGTTCTGTCCTTTAACAAGGCAGTTAACCCCCAACAACAGCAGCTCCCTGGGTGCCGATGATGTGGACGTCGATTAAGGCAGCCCCCCGCATCTCTCTGATTCAGAGAGAGGTTGGGTTAAATGCAGAAGACATTCTTCGGTTGAATCCATTCAGTTGTGCAACTGACTAGGTATCACCTTTCCTAGTACGCAGCCCTACGATTAGCCCCAAACTGACTTGTTACATGTGGCCCATAAACTCTTGATTGGCCTCAGAATGATGATATCATCAGGAATGTGAGATGTTTTTAGATAGAAACACACATGCCTCCTGTCCCGTTCTAATGAGGCATCATTCGGTCACTGTACAGAGACTGTGGTGCATAGCACACTGTAGAGGTCACACTAGCTTTGTGGGGTGTTGAGGGATCACACACACAATCACTGGCATCAGTGCAATCTGTGATATATCTCCAAGGGCTTTTTGACAGGGAAGGGTGTTGAGAGGAGAGGGTTGAAAGTGAAATACGAGAGTAATTACTGCCGAGGCAATCTGCTATTTCTGTTCCTATTACAGCCCATCTGAGACAAATCCATGGACCTGGGCTACGGACCAGGACACAGAATCAGGACCAAATAACTGCAGAATGGATGGACCTCTGGCCTGTTGTTGCCTTGGTGAAAATATAGGGGAGAAATAACAATACAGTATTACACCGTAAAGCTAAATGAAATTATAGAGAAATGCTTGCTATGTTTTAGCTAACCCTTTGGCAAGGAAACCCTCGCTCCATTGTAAATACCAGCTCCATGAGTAAAATTGTTGCTTATTTTGTTTTGCGAGGCAAAGCAGAGATTAAATCAAAATAAGACAGGAATGTCTGGTGAAATGAGAACCCTGAAGGTTGAGATAATATACACACTGGACTCTATCCATCTACCTTAAAGGGTGAAGTCACAACAGTAGGTCACCAGTAGTGCAGTACTATGCTGGACAGGCAGTTCCTCTCAGATGCACTGGGGATATTTTGGTGTGGAGATGTCCATCTCTAATGGTGGACTCTATCTGCATCTGATGTTTGGGTTTGAATAGTGGTTGTTGAGGAGAGACAAGGGCCCCGGACTGATGCTGATCCGAGTCTTCGTGCCACAGCCAGACAGAACCCCTCTGCTCCCCTCTCTCCAGTCCGTCACCCCCTTCCTCTCCTGACATGTTCCATGCTGTATTATGGGAAACCCTGCCAAGTGCCCCCTGGACCAAACACGGTACTAGAGAGACAGTCTGTATAAATCCACACGAAGTCACTCCGCTGCACTTGGCTCTAAATAACAATCCTCTGGTCCAGGGTGCACACACTCACACGTGGTTGTTATCCTGACTAATCAACTCTGAAGGTTGGTATTGAATGCATCTCAGATGCTTCGTTTTATAGCATCTGCCTAGGGATTCAGTATTCCCAATGCAATGTCACTGAAAATGCTCATGTCCAGTTTGAAGGGGGAATTATTTATCTGCAGAAATACTGTTAATCTGTTCCTTGAACAATTTTTTTTAAAACTCCACATCAGGATCCCATTTTGGGGAGAAACACAATACATGTCAGACACGCTCGCAGGCCAGCTATCAGATAACACAGCCACATTAAGCAACCTAATAGACAAGCATTTCTACATTGTTCCGTACATTCCAGAACGGTCCGGTATTCGCCAGACAGATCTTGCAACAAAGAAGACTAATCTGCAGTTATTATCGAGAGAGTCCCAGTGTCATTGTGGTGTCTTTCAACAGCTCTGTACCACAGGGAGACTACTGTAGGACCAGCAGCTTCATCACATCACCTCCTTGGCTTGGACAGAGTGGGACCTGGACTCAGATACTGAAGACATGCAGTTAGCTATGCATGCAGGGGGCAACTGAAACCAGGTGGTATGGCACATCTCCTAGAACCTGTGTTGCTGACAGGAGCACCGGAAGGGAGAGCATATATACCTCTGTCATGTATACATTACACAGCCACTAAGTCGGCTGGCTGGCACTTAATCTATTTTACAAGTTGGGAGGCCAGTGACCTCTACACACCCAGGCTAAAGGCAGATGGTGGGATTAATTGGCTCGCCTTCCTCGATCATTTGGCCAGAAGAATGCGTGGAATCCAGAGCCACTCCATTAAAAGTTGCTCTCTGTGAACACTGCTCCGAATCATTAAATCCCCGTGGCAACAGCCATGTGAGGCTGTAAAACATGAGGAACTACCACTGAGGCCTCAGCTCTGAGCTCTGGCTCCGAGCCCTCCTCTCCCACCTGATTGATGGCAGAGTGAAACTTTATGGGGCGTGTGCAGCGCAGGGAGAGCAGAATAAACCACTAATCGCTTTGTCTAATAACAAAAGCAATAGCGCAAAAACCCAATAGCACCCAGGTACATCAAACACCAACCTTTACCAGATATGTGGTACGCAGTGAGCACTCACTTTTGACAATCTGTCAAACTATTGCAAATGAAGATTAACTTGAGCATAAATCACTGGGAAAATGTATGATTTGGCCATTCTTCCACCTGCAGCAGCATGACTAAGGTAAGGGAGAAGGGAAGTAACAGCATGTATGGTGCAGTAGCAGCACGTGTTGTTGCCAGAGATCTGTGTACCCTAGGAAGCTATCTGAGTGGTGGAACAAGTAGAGCTCTACATCACATTACCTTGCCAGAGCTGTCTGCTTAGCACTTGGTCAGCCGGCACATGCTCTCGCTGTCTCGTACTGTTTCCATTATAGACAACTTCAGACACGCTAAATTAGAACCAGTTAAAGCCCATGAAAACACATTGCTTAAAGGGTAGAGCCTGGAAACAAAACTCCAGCTTCCTGCTCCTCAAATATTTTGTGGTTTACCTGTTATTGCCTCTGAGAATGTCAGGGAACACCCAAGAAAAAAGGCTGCCTCTGATATCTGGACACTTACTGTGCATTAGCTATTAGAAAACAGTGTTCCATCCTTTGTGGAAGGAGTATGTTGACATTCAGAGAGACTTTTTGGAGGGATGTTAACTACCTCGTGGAGGGACATACCGCACGCACACTGAACTTTAATAGCTCCCGAGTGTCTAAGACACTGCATCTCAGTGCAAGAGGTGTCACTGCAGTACCTGGTTCGAATCCAGGCTGCATCACATCCGGCTGTGATTGTTGGTTATTACTGCATTGTTTGTTGGTTATTACTGCATTGTTTGTTGGTTATTACTGCATTGTCGGAACTAGAAGCACAAGCATTTCGCTACACTCGCATTAACATCTGCTAACCATGTGTATGTGACAAATAACATTTGATTTGATTTGATTGGGAGTCCCATAGTGCGGCGCACAACTGGCCCAGTGTCGTCCGGGTTTGGCCGGGGTAGGCCGTTATTGTAAATAATAATTTGTTCTTAACTGACTTGCCTAGTTAAATAAAGGTTCAAATAAAATTAAAATAACACAGCCAGTTGGATTGTTCTGAAAGAGTCACATTACTTAGGTATGACAGGGACAGACTGGCTGAGCTTTGACCCACCTGGAGGGCACAGTTCATCATGCGGATGACGTAGTCAAACTGTTGGTGGTCCAGTATGGCCCGGTTCTGCTGGACATGCAGACTGAGCTCCTCAGTCAGACACTGGCGAGCCTCCTTGCCTTTCAGAGCACGCAGCGCAGCCGGCAGGGTCTGGGAACACAGCACAGCAGACACAGAGCCTGTTTTTAAAACAAATACCATAAGACACACCACGACATACATGAACAAATAATCTTTGAATTCTATCCCAGAATTCTAGAACCAGCTACAGTTAAGAACAGGTACAATAGCAGCTACAATATTACCAGTCCAGATAGTGAATTGTTGACCTCTGGGAAATATTAATATGACACATTTCATACTAATGTCAAAGTATGAGAAAAAATGTGATGGTAACGCGTCTGGGTAATGGGTTTCACATTGGCTGTATAATGTATATTGAGGTAAAGGGTTTATAGGCTCGGGGGAGGTGTCTATAGCTGGCGTACTGTGTGTTCCTCTATTAACACAGGGATGCACGTCTGCCTTATATAACCTGCTTATTACAGCCAGAGGTGCAAGCATAAAGGAACTGGCTACATTTCATGCAGTACACAAGGGACACCCGTGTCACGGTGCGGGGAAATCAAAGAGCATCCTTTACGTGTAAATGCTTTACGGGAAAAAGCAGAAAGCAAAACAGCTATGCCATTAACCTCAGTGTTAAAACAATGGGGTTATTTCTGCTGATAGACTAGCTTCATAATCTCCTCGCTAAGTGTTTGATTATCTGTCTCCAGTGTGGTCCTGTCTCCCAGCTGGTAGGTGTAATTAGCCTGATAGAGTTGAGAGAGCTAACTCCAGACAGACACACACGGTTGGCTGCCTGCTGTAATCGGAGGGATGGATGTCAGTCCAGGTGTCTGGGCCATTACAGACGTGGCTGATTACACTGTGCTGAGAGATAGGGATTAGGGAGGATGCCATGCGTCACCTTCTCCGTCTCCTGGGTCTTGTTGTCGAAGATGAAGGAGATGCAGCTCCTCACCACCTCCAGCCTGCGAGCGCTGTTGAACACTGAGCCCATCTTCCCTATGATGGACACTGCACAGATGAGGGGTGAGCAGGTTAGGAATACAAGAGTGGTAGAAATACTAGCTACGCTAGTACAGATGCCATTCAATACTCAGAAACTAAGTACTTACAGCTATTAACACATTATAGACAGACTCCAGCCAAGCCATCTGTCTCACACAGGAGCAGACATAGAGTAGAGCTGATGTTTGTGTCTCACGTACCCACGGGAGGGCCGGCAGGCACCACACACTTCCTCTCTGCGCGGGTGGTTGTAGTGATGGCAGCAGCGCTGGGATGCTTGGCCTGGCCCTCCGCCAGCAGCCGCTCCACCTTCTCATCGTCCAGCAGGGGGAAGGGCACCACATGCACCCGCAGGTGGGAGCCCTCTGTGGGCCGAGGCACTTTCTGGAACGCCATGTGGGGGTTGGGATTCTCCTGTAATGGACCATTCAATAATACAACATACATACAAGAACAACATCTGTGACGGCCATAGGACATGTTAGAACACTAAAGAGTACAGAAAGTGGCTAATGTGAACACTATAGCATACAGACCCAAAGGCTGAGTGATGTTAACTCACGTTTTTGTACAGTTGGTCAGAGAGTTCCCTCATGTGCTTCTGCAGCTTGGCAGGGCTGGCTGCCTCTTCCTTAAAGCGCTCCATGTCAAAGGCCACCAGCTACAGAACCAACGATAAGTCAGTCAAGCTGTTCCCAAATGATACAATCTCTCGACAAGCCCAGTTTCATACAACAGTGAAATTAGAAAAAATGTTGCCAAATCATACTGGAGCTGCAAAACATGCAGTCTGGTTACAGTAGCCATGCCCGACAGTACCTCATCAAAGAGATCACAGGCTCTGTAAGGTGGACCCCTTTCAGACACGAAGCCAGCGAAGGCCATGCCATCCAAAACCTTGGTCAGGAAGTCGTTTTCAATCAGGCCTCTCTGGCCCAGGAAGGCAGTCTGTAGGGGGACAGGGTCAAAGGTTAAATAATGTTAGGTACATAAAGATGTACTTTTAGGACTGTAACAGCCAAACCTTCCTTTTGAGTTGCTTCTCTTCATTTGACTTTTTATTTTATTTATAATGAACCCAGTCACAAAAGTGAAACAAATGACTGAAGATATGATGAATCAGGCCTGTGATTCATGCTAGTGGGTGAAAGAGATAGAAAATGGGGGCAGTTTTTCTAGACGCCCCAGTCTACGTCTCTCCATGAAAAAGCGTTGAGTTTCTGAAGATTCGTGATGAATTCCTGGCCCATAATCCGAGCCATGTGGGGTACTTCGTGAGGGATGTGCTGAGAGGTTACCACGGAGACACCGCAGACACAAACAAATACAAACCCAGCTACTTTTCTATTTTTATTTGACATATTTCATATGGCTCATCACGAGGCCATTGGCCAAGGCTGACAGCACTTAACACAAACAAGCAGATAGCATGGTGTAGAGTCATACGGTCGGTCACTAAAGCGCATCCTAAGAACACACACCAAAACAAAAACACCTCCAAACAGGATAGGAGAGAATCCTCTTGTTCTTAGATTCTCTCCAAACATTATTTTACAGGCTGAGCGGAACAAGGGATACACGTCAGCCTATCAAATGTTAATGGGGACAGACAAATTGAATAAGGTAACCACCTATATTGCAGTGATCAGTGAAATGTGATATTTTCTGCAATGACAACAGCATGGGTGACAAACGTGCGTCATCAGAAGACACATTGAGGGTGTGATGGAGCACATGGCTTCAGTTGGCAATAGGATTTTTGACCCACTCAGATTGAGTTGATCTCACCTTGTGAAAGTGGATAACAGGTTCAGAATGGATGCGGATGAGCTGCAGGCAGGACCTGTAGCCCTGGAAGAGTTGTGCAAACAGCCTGAGGAACACGGCTCGCACCTCCTTATCCTGAAAACACAAGGGAGAGAGGGGAGAGTCACCTCACAAACATGCCATGAATACCCCCTTGTTAATTCAGTTCACATCTTAATGTGATTATTCTACCATCTGAAGAAATGGAAACCCCCACTGAAGAACACATTTTTGTGCTATTCATAGATCGGACAAGAGACGAGCGTGCTACAGGAGATATCTCAGAGCAGTGGTGTCCTCCTCATATCACAAACACATGATGTTCTGGGAAAAGGCTCCATCTATTACAATGAGACATGGCCAGGAGTAAAGGGTGAAGACACTGTTTACTGGAATGATGGTGCCTTACCAACAGTTTGAGGTTGGAGGGGGCTGTGCGGGGGGGTGGGAAGGCAGTGTCAGCTATCTCCAGATCAGGATGCAAAACCTGAAAATAATAAAATGCCTCTTAGGAATAAACAAAGTCAAGACTAAGTACACTTTTATGGTGCAGATTACATGAACAAAATCATTACAATGACTATACTAGTTACATAAGGACAGAACATTATACAACTGTTTGCAACAAACCACATTCTCATTATGATCTAATGTGAAATGTCTAATGGGGATATGTGATTTCCAAGGATGAGTATTGGTGTACAGTGGGGCAAAAAAGTATTTAGTCAGCCACCAATTGTGCAAGTTCTCCCACTAAAAAAGACGAGGCCTGTAATTTTCATCATAGGTACACTTCAACAATGACAGACAAAATGAGAAAAAAAATCCTGAAAATCACATTGTAGGATTTTGAATGAATTTATTTGCAAATTATGGTGGAAAATAAGTATTTGGTCAATAACAAAAGTTTCTCAATACTTTGTTATATACCCTTTGTTGGCAATGACAGAGGTCAAATATTTTCTGTAAGTCTTCACAAGGTTCACACACTGTTGCTGGTATTTTGGCCCATTCTTCCATGCAGATCTCCTCTAGAGCAGTGATGTTTTGGGTCTGTTGCTGGGCAACACAGACTTTCAACTCCTTCCAAAGATTTTCTATGGGGTTGAGATCTGGAGACTGGCTAGGCCACTCCAGGACCTTGAAATGCTTCTTACGAAGCCACTCATTCATTGCCCGGGCGGTGTGTTTGGGATCATTGTAATGCTGAAAGACCCAGCCATGTTTCATCTTCAATGCCCTTGCTGATGGAAGGAGGTTTTCACTCAACATCTCACGATACATGGCCCCATTCATTCTTTCCGTTACACAGATCAGTCGTCCTGGTCCCTTTGCAGAAAAACAGCCCCAAAGCATGATGTTTCCACCCCCATGCTTCACAGTAGGTATGGTGTTCTTTGGATGCAACTCAGCATTCTTTGTCCTCCAAACACGACGAGTTGAGTTTTTACCAAAAAGTTATATTTTGGTTTCATCTGACCATATGACATTCTCCCAATCTTCTTCTGGATCATCCAAATGCTCTCTAGCAAACTTCAGACGGGCCTGGACATGTACTGGCTTAAGCAAGGGGACACGTCTGGTACTGCAGGATTTGAGTCCCTGGTGGCGCAGTGTGTTAATGATGGTAGGCTTTGTTACTTTGGTCCCAGCTCTCTGCAGGTCATTCACTAGGTCCCGCCGTGTGGTTCTGGGATTTTTGCTCACAGTTCTTGTGATAATTTTGACCCCACGGGGTGAGATCTTGTGTGGAGCCACAGATCAAGGGAGATTATCAGTGATCTTGTATGTCTTCCATTTCCTAATAAATTGCTCCCACAGTTGATTTCTTCAAACCAAGCTGCTTACCTATTGCAGATTCAGTCTTCCCAGCCTGGTGCAGGTCTACAATTTTGTTTCAGGTGTCCTTTGACAGCTCTTTGGTCTTGGCCATAGTGGAGTTTGGAGTGTGACTGAGGTTGTGGACAGGTGTCTTTTATTCTGATAACAAGTTCAAACAGGTGCCATTAATACAGGTAACGAGTGGAGGACAGAGGAGCCTCTTGAAGAAGTTACAAGTCTGTGAGAGCCAGAAATCTTGCTTATTTTGTAGGTGACCAAATACTTATTTTCCACCATAATTTGCAAATAAATTCATTCAAAATCCTACAATGTGATTTTCTGGATTTTTTTCCCTCATTTTGTCTGTCATAGTTGAAGTGTACCTATGATGAAAATTACAGGCCTCATATTTTTAAGTGGGAGAACAATTGATGGCTGACTAAATACTTTTTTTTCCCCACTGTATGCTGGGTACGTACTTACCAGGGACAGGGCAGTCTGTGTCGTGTGTAACATGTACATACGTACCAGAGGCAGCGCTGTCTGTGTAATGTGTAACAGGTATGTAGCAGAGACAGAGCAGTCTGTGTAGTGTGTAACAGGCACATACGGACCAGAGGCAGGGCAGTCTGTAGTGTGTAACAGGTATGTACCAGAGACAGGGCAGTGTGTGTAGTATGTACAAGAGACAGGGCAGACTATGTAGTGTGTACCAGAGGCAGTGCAGTCTGTGTAGTGTGTAACAGGCACATACGTACCAGAGGCAGGGCAGTCTGTGTAGTGTGTAACAGGCACATACGTACCAGAGGCAGGGCAGTCTGTGTAGTGTGTAACAGGCACATACGTACCAGAGGCAGGGCAGTCTGTGTAGTGTGTAACAGGCACATACGTACCAGAGGCAGGGCAGTCTGTGTAGTGTGTAACAGGCACATACGTACCAGAGGCAGGGCAGTCTGTGTAGTGTGTAACAGGTACATACCTACCAGAGGCAGGGCAGTCTGTAGTGTGTAACAGGTACATACGTACCAGAGGCAGGGCAGTCTGTGTAGTGTGTAACAGGTACATACGTACCAGAGGCAGGGCAGTCTGTGTAGTGTGTAACAGGTATATACGTACCAGAGGCAGGGCAGTCTGTGTAGTGTGTAACAGGTACATACGTACCAGAGGCAGGGCAGTCTGTGTAGTGTGTAACAGGTACATACGTACCAGAGGCAGGGCAGTCTGTGTAGTGTGTAACAGGTACATACGTACCAGAGACAGGGCAGTCTGTGTAGTGTGTAACAGGTACATACGTACCAGAGACAGGGCAGTCTGTGTAGTGTGTAACAGGTACATACGTACCAGAGACAGGGCAGTCTGTGTAGTGTGTAACAGGTACATACGTACCAGAGACAGGGCAGTCTGTGTAGTGTGTAACAGGTACATACGTACCAGAGACAGGGCAGTCTGTGTAGTGTGTAACAGGTACATACGTACCAGAGACAGGGCAGTCTGTGTAGTGTGTAACAGGTACATACGTACCAGAGACAGGGCAGTCTGTAGTGTGTAACAGGTACATACGTACCAGAGACAGGGCAGTCTGTAGTGTAACAGGTATGTATCAGAGACAGGGCAGTCTGTGTAGTGTGTACCAGAGACAGGGCAGTCTGTGTAGTGTGTAACAGGTATGTACCAGGGACAGGGCAGTCTGTGTAGTGTGTAACATGTGTGTACCAGAGACAGGGCAGTCTGTAACAGGTATGTACCAGAGACAGGGCAGTCTGTAACAGGTATGTACCAGAGACAAGGCAGTCTGTAACAGGTATGTACCAGAGACAAGGCAGTCTGTGTAGTGTGTAACAGGTATGTACCAGAGACAAGGCCGTCTGTGTAGTGTGTAACAGGTATGTACCAGAGACAAGGCAGTCTGTGTAGTGTGTAGCAGGCATGTACCAGAGACAGGGCAGTCTGTGTAGTGTGTAACAGGTATGTACCAGAGACAGGGTAGTCTGTGTAGTAGGTATGTATGTACCAGAGACAGGGCAGTCTGTGTAGTGTGTAACAGGTATGTACCAGAGACAGGGTAGTCTGTGTGGTGTGTAGCAGGTATGTACCAGAGACAGGGCAGTCTGTGTAGTGTGTAACAGGTATGTACCAGAGACAGGGTAGTCTGTGTAGTGTGTAGCAGGTATGTATGTACCAGAGACAGGGCAGTCTGTGTGGTGTGTAACAGGTATGTACCAGAGACAGGGTAGTCTGTGTGGTGTGTAACAGGTATGTACCAGAGACAGGGCAGTCTGTGTGGTGTGTAACAGGTATGTACCAGAGACAGGGTAGTCTGTGTGGTGTGTAACAGTGGTTCAGGGAGCTGGGACAGGTGGATGCACTCTGGAATCTTTATGGTTCCTCCATCCAGATCAGCTATGATAACGTCCAACTGTAAGACAGACAACACACATCACTAAACAACCCTTTCGAGTTAGTTAGATTCCTATTTTAGCTGTAGAGCACGTTCTACATTACTATGGCAGAGCGTATAAGAGAAACTAAGGCCCGAAACCTGCCAAAACAGGCTCTTGGCCAACACAGTGGAGGAGTCACAACTCCCTGAATCTAAGGGACTCAGGAGGCCGCATCAATCGGCCCAATGAATGTCAGCTCAACATAACATTTCCATTAAATGTACAGTGACTCAAATATATCATACGGCATCATTATTCACTGACAACTGGTTACATTGGGCAAGCGTTCAATGAATCGGTTTAAATAAAGATATGTTGTTATCCATGGTGTACTGTACATGTTGAATCAGGGTCAGAGGCAGTTCATGTCTGGAGAAGGTGCTAAAGATCACTCACCAGTTCTTGGATCTCGCTCTGGAACATGGAGTGGACCCCGATGATGAAGGGGGTGGGTGAGCTCAGCACCTCTAGTAGCCGTGACGGCAGGATGGGGATGTATGGGTAACTGAGTTTCAAACGGGAGACGACAGTGAGTAAACACAACACTTGTCAGGTCAAATTCCACATCAAACTGTGGTGCTCAAAGTGACCATTTTGGTGTTCAGTAAACCAGAGAATAATCTTTCAAGTACATTTACATTTGAGTAATTTAGCAGACACTCTTATCCAGAGTGACTTACAGGAAGTTTTTTATTTATTTATTTTTATTTCACCTTTATTTAACCAGGTAGGCTAGTTGAGAACAAGTTCTCATTTACAACTGCGACCTGGCGGTTGGAAAGTGTATTCACCTTAAAGACATATGAGAACAGATAACCAAGACCGTTTTGGAATGTTGTTTTGTTTAGTCACAAAACGTCAGAAAGTCAGTTGGCAACGCAATCAACATGAACATCTGAATACGTTTGAACTTTCAATGGACTCATAATCAAAGCCAGCCGAAGTGTAACACTTTTACAGAGGAACAAACAAATCACAATAATAAGAAACGATAAAAAAACAAAAAGTCACACTTGGTGCAAGGCAAGTCATGTCAATAGCCGAGGTGTAATGGGGACTGATGGGGGACCGTGGAGACCGACGGGCCAATCACGTACCTGTATTTGAGGGGGAACATGAGCGCCTCCAGGGCACGCGACGCCTCCCCTAGTCTCTGGTAGCTCGTAGAATGGAACAAAACCTTGTGTTCGGTCAGAACCGCACAGAAAAGACTCAGAACATTCTGGATTCCTGGAAAAAGAAAGTAGAAAGAATGTATAATTAAATGAGGTATTTGGTTGGACAATTGATTAAAGAAAAAAAACACTGTTGGGGGTGGATTTTATTCCTAAACTGAGCAAACAATACTCAGAGTAAATTATATTTCTTTGGTAGAACATGTGGTGATAGAATGATTGATAACACCACATGTTCTATGTGACTAGCTGTTTGTTGAAATTATTGGAGGAAAGATCTGTTTTGCAGAAACATACATGTACAGTACTTTGGTTTTCATATAGTATCACAATATTTTGAACACATCTCCCTCTTTACTCAGTATATTATTCCCATTACATTCTGACTTATAACAAACAAATGGCTGAGAAAACAATGTTCTTCTTGCCAACAGTGATAAGTGGGTAAACAATGCAATTTCAGCTACAAAACGGTGCAGTGAATATTATACACTGAGTGGACAAAACATTAGGAACACCCGCACTTTCCATGACAACCTGAACAGGTGAAAGCTATGATCCCTTATTGGTGTCACTTGTTAAATCCACTTCAATCTGTGTGGATGAAGGGGAGGAGACAGGTTAAAGAAGGATTGTTCAGCCTTGAAACAGATTGAGTATGTGTGCCATTCAGAGGGTGAAAAAATAATATTTAAGTGTCTTTAAACGGGGTTTTGTAGTAGGTGCCAGGTGCACCGGTTTGAGTGTGTTAAGAACTGCAATGCTGCTGGGTTTCTCAAGCTCAACAGTTTCCAGTGTGTATCAAGAATGGTCAACCACCCAAAGGACATCCTGACAACTGCGGGAAGCATTGAAGTTAACATGGGCCAGCATCCCTTTGGAGCACTTTTGACACCTTGTGGAGTCCATGCCCTGATGAATAGAGGCTGTTCTGAGGGACAAAAGGGTGCCCCTAATGTTTTGTACAGTCAGTGTATATCATTAATGATAAGGAAAATACAATCTGAAAAATAGCCAGAGGAAATGACACGCTATGAGACGATATAATCTGTGAAATACCAATATGACAGTCTAGACAAATTCTCAAGTTTACAGTTCCTGTTATTGTTTCCTATCAACATAGTGTTAGACTCATCAATCACACACGACAGAGATGAAGACAACGGATTACTGGCAAACATATCAGCAGTCCGCTACAAACTGAGGTCCCTGATTCTGTGTCTGCCTCCAGCTCAGATATTCCTGTTTATCAGGGCCTTTGGAACATAGACATCGTTTGTTCCGTTGTTGACGGAATACCAGGATCTCCCAAGCGACACAGGCTGGTCACTTGGCTCATTCTGTGTCATCTCAACATGACTTCCTGTGTGGAAGTGCATAGGTCTGAGGTGACGAATCTGGCATTTTTTCGTTTGGCAGCCAATTAGGTTTCATAATGGCATCCTGAGGTAAGCAGCCTGGCTCGTGTAGTGTCCTTGAGGTGTTTACATATCTACGGGAAACAGCGACACATTTCTGACCATAAATAACAAGAGACCGACCGGGCCAAGACAAAGGCAGCAACAACAAACAGCCCAGCGGCCTGTCCATTCTATCCCCTTGGGGGCCACACTTCCTGAGCAGTGTGACATGTTGGACAGACATTCCTCTAGGATGACCTCTGGACACAGTGGTGCGTAGACATGATACACGTATATGCACCACACCACCCACTAGGTCTGGGCCTTTTCCCCAGGTCTTGTTTGGTCATAAGGTGGACTGAATAACAGTACCTGACAGGCTGGGGGAGAGACAAATCACACACAGGAGGATATGGGGGAGGTGTAGTCTACTGCAAGTTGTACTGTATTTCATGTTATAACTCAAATCTGTGTTTAATCATTTGTTCTTACAGATTTGACGGACTGTCATGATGAATCACATAGATTTAGCATGTTACACAAAACACATGGCTTTAAATAGACACTCCAACCAGAGGTGTAAGACGACACAGCCCAGCCAACATGTAGAGCAAATCTGTTGCTGGTTCATAGAAAACAACCATGGAAGTATGAGAGATTATAAATAATGAGAGAATATGTTCTGACATATGATCCGACCTTGGGCTGTGCAGCGGTTGCATCGTCACGATACTCAAACACGCGCAGTGCTTCCCCTATCATTTTTTGGGTCAGTGGTGGCAAAGGAAGAACGAAGGATGGCACTAGAGATGATGGCGCCGACAGATGGTCGCCTCGCTTCAGGTCCTTACTACCACACAGGCGTACTAATAAGAGTGATAGCGCCATATAAACAGAAATATAGAGATACTTAAAACATGAACGTAACAGTCACACTGATCTTAAGTGTGTCTCGGCAGAGAATTTTTTTTTTTTTTTTTAAACGTGGCGGCAACAAATTTGCAGCAGTGGCCCGCCCCTGCTAATATAGGGGAAACACTGATTCTGCACTCAGAACATACTCTCAGCCCGCATTGTATAACAGTAGTGATGGAGGGGCGATGCAAGGTGCTTCTCTTACACGAGTCGCATGATCTGATCGCTTCAGGTGCTGTTGGAATGCTTATCCTTCATGTGATATCATGCAGTACTGATCAGTTCTTACAGGACATCGGTCACATCACCTGTAGCCCAAGGACATGACAGAGAGCATCTCTTAAGAGATACATGCAGTCCTGCACAAGGGTATTGTAAACAAACCGCAGTGGCGTGAGGTGCCCAGGCCTCTGTCTGCCCATCATCTTCATCTGTCAGGGACAGGGGCCATGTTCAGATCCAGCGAAGAGGGGAACGGACACACTACTGTACACATCACAACACACAGACACATTCCTCCTGATGGTTGGACTGAGCTGCACAGTAACAAGCCCCATCTCCTCCTGTTACTCCAAAAACAGCTGTCTAGACCTGAGGAGTTTAGCCCTTATCCTCTATCAAGCTCCGAGTAAATTCTAAACTTTGGAATGTAAAATTAAGAGATAGACATGAATCTGGTCCATTTTATTACATTTGTGGACTGTTCCTGGATAACATGTGCAGTATTTGGTAACAAAAACAAAGTCGGTGAGGACTGACACAAACCATGGCTGAGGATAATGTCAAGGTACAGGCCATTTGTCTTCCTCCATCTTTGTGTGTATCCAGATTGGCTACAAACACATGACTTGAACATGACCCTGATCATTTGTGTATCAGTAAAGTACACCCCCCACCCCCCCATGTGCACGTCCACTGCTCGCTGTCCAAATAAACACAAAGGAGCATGCAAACTATTATTGAATTCCTCAAGGGGTTCAAGGACTAATACTTACAAGAAACATAATCCATTTAGTTTTGTAACACATTCTTCTAATCACACTAAATGAGGGCCTATTTTCCATTACAAATAAAAGAAAGCATCAGAAAAATGTGTTTGGAGTTCACTTATTTACTAACTCGCCCCCAACATCGGCCCCTGGAATGTAGACTTGACTGCTGCAGTGATGTGTGTATTAAGGACATGATAAAACCACATACTTGAGTCCAGTGTATGAACGAATGCAGTGAGCAGGAATTTGGGACAATATAAGGTAATGCCCAGGTGAAGCCACCAAACCACCGCAAAGCGGTGAACTAGAATGCAAAACAGACAAAGCAAACCCTAGTAAAGGAGGAAACATACAGTGCCTTGAGAAAGTATTCACACCCCTTGACTTTTTCCACATAACCATGAACATTCACGGCTTCTTGGTAAGCAAATCCAGTGCATATTTGGCTTTGTCTTTTAGGTTATTGTCCTGCATTAATCTCCCAAAGTCTGGTAGAAAGCATACAACCAGGTTTTCCTCTAGGATTTTGCCTGTGTTTAGCTCCATTCCACTTATTTTTTTACTGTGAGAAACTCCCCAGTCCTTAACAATTACAAGCATACCCATAACATGATGCAGAAAATATTGCGAGTTTTACTCAGTAATGTGTTTTATTGGGTTTCTCCCAAACATAACACTTTGTGTTCAGGACAAAAAGAGAATTGCTTTGCCACATGTTTTGCCGTATTACTTTAGTGCCTTGTTGGAAACAGGATGCATGTTCTGATATATTTTTTACTTTGTACAATAACCTTCTTTTCACTCTGTCAATTAGGTTAGTATTGTGGAGTAACTACAATGTTGATATATCCTCAGCCAATTAACTAACTGTTTAAAGTCACCATTGGCCTCATGGTTAATTCCCTGAAAAGTGTCCTTCCTCTCCAGCAACAGAGTTAGGAAGGTTGTTTGTATCTTTGTAGTGACTGGGTGCATTGACACCCCATCCAAAAGTGTAATTAATAACGTCACCGTGCTCAAAGGGATATTCAATGACTGCTTTTTTAAATTTTATTTTTCACCCATGTACCAATAGGTGCCCTTCTTTGCAAGGCATTAGAAAACCTCTCTTGTGGTTGAATCAGTGTTTGAAATTCACTGCTTGACTGAGGGACCTTACAGATAATTGTACAGTTGAAGTCGGAAGTTCACATACAACTTCGCCAAAAACATTTAGACTCAGTTTCACAATTCCTGACATTTAATCCTAGTAAAAATTCCCTGTCAGTTAGGATCACCACCATTTCACATATTTAAGAATGTGAAATATCAGAATAATAGCAGAGAATTATTTATTTCAGCTTTTATTTCTTTCATCACATTCCCAGTGGGTCAGAAGTTTACATACACTGAATTAGTATTTGGTAGCATTGCCTTTAAATTGTTTTTACTTGGGTCAAACATTTTGGGTAGCCTTCCACAAGCTTCCCACAATAAGTTGGGTGCATTTTGGCCCATTCCACCTGGCAGAGCTGGAGTAACTAAGTCAGGTTTGTAGACCTCCTTGCTCGCACACGCTTTTTCAGTTCGGCCCACACATTTTCTATGGGATTGAGGTCAGGGCTTTGTGATGGCCACTCCAATACCTTCACTTTGTTGTCCTTAAGCCATTTTGCCACAACTTTGGAAGTATGCATGCAGTCATTGTCCATTTGGACGACCCATTTGCAACCAAGCTTCAACTTCCTGGCTGAGGTCTTGAGATGTTGCTTCAATATATCCACAATTGTCCCTCCTCATGATGCCATCTATTTGGTGAAGTGCACCAGTACCTCCTGCAGAAAGCCCCCCCCCCCCCCAACATGATGCTGCCACCCCCGTGCTTCACGGTTGGGATGGTGTTCTTCGGCTTGCAAGCATCCCCTTTTTCCTCCAAACATAACGATGGTGATTATGGCCAAATAGTTCTATTTTTGTTTTATCAGAGCTGAGGACATTACTCCAAAAATTACGATCTTTGTCCCCATGTGCAATTACAAACCGTAGTCTGGATTTTTTTATGGCGATTTTGGAGCAGTGGCTTCTTTCTTGCTGAGCAGCCTTTCAGGTTATGTCGATATAGGACTCGTTTCACTGTGGATATATATACTTTTGTACCCGTTTCCTCCAGCATGTTAACTTCTTCGATATAGGGGGCGCTCTTAATTTTTGGATAAAAAAAACGTTCCCGTTTTAAACAAGATATTTTGTCACGAAAAGATGCTCGACTATGCATATAATTGACAGCTTTGGAAAGAAAACACTGATGTTTCTAAAACTGCAAAGATATTATCTGTGAGTGCTACAGGCGAAACCAAGATGAAATTTCAAACAGGAAATGGCCCAGATTTTGAAGGCGCTGTGTTCCAATGTCTGCTTATATGGCTGTGAATGCGCCAGGAATGAGCCTACACTTTGTCGTTTCCCCAAGGTGTCTGCAGCATTGTGACGTATTTGTAGGCATATCATTGGAAGATTGACCATAAGAGACTACATTTACCAGGTGCCCGCTTGGTGTCCTCCATCGAAATTATTGCGTAATCTCCAGCTGAGTGCATTTTTCCATTTGCTTCAGAGGAGAAACCCAACTGCCACGAATGATTTATCATCGAATAGATATGTGAAAAACACCTTGAGGATTGATTCTAAACAACGTTTGCCATGTTTGTCGATATTATGGAGTTAATTTGGAAAAAAGTTTGGCGTTGTAATGACTGAATTTTCGGGGGTTTTTCTTAGCCAAACGTGATGAACAAAACGGAGCGATTTCTCCTACACAAATAATATTTTGGGAAAAACTGAACATTTGCTATCTAACAGAGTCTCCTCATTGAAAACATCTGAAGTTCTTCAAAGGTAAATGATTTTATTTGAATGCTTTTCTTGTTTTTGGGAACATGTTGCCTGCTGAATGCTAGGCTTAATGCTATGCTAGCTATCAATACTCTTACAAATACTTGTGTAGCTATGGTTGAAAAGCATATTTTGAAAATCTGAGATGACAGTGTGGTTAACAAAAGGCTAAGCTTGTGAGTGAATATATTTCTTTAATTTCATTTGCGATTTTCATGAATAGTTAACGTTGCGTTATGCTAATGCGCTTGAGGCTATGATTACGCTCCCGGATACGGGATTGCTCAACGCAAGAAGTTAACAAGGTCCTTTGGTGTTGATCTGGGATTGATTTGCACTTTTCGAAGCAAAGTATGTTCATCTCTAGAAGACAGAATGCGTCTCCTTCCTGAGTGGTATGGCGGCTGCGTGGTTCCATGATGCTTATACTTGCGTACTATTGTTTGTACAGATGAACGTTATACCTTCAGGCATTTGGAAATTGCTCCCAGATTTGTGGAGCTCTACACTTTTTTTTCTGAGGTCTTGGCTGATTTCCTTTGATTTTCCCATGATGTAAAGTAAAGAGTTGCTGTGTTGGCCTTGAAATACATCCACAGGTACACCTCAAATTGACTCAAATGGTGTCAATTAGCATATCAGAAGCTTCTAAAGCCATGACATCCTTTTCTGGAATTTTCCAAGCTGTTTAAAGGCACAGTCAACTTATTGTATGTAAACTTCTGACGCACTGGAATTGTGATAGAGTGAATTATAAGTGAAATAATCTGTCTGTAAACAATTGTGGAAAAATGACTTGAGGCATCTATTTGCCAAAACGATAGTTTAACAATAAATTTTGGAGTGGTTGAAAAACAAGTTTTAATGACTCCAGCCTAAGTGTATGTAAACTTATGCTGGCTACAGAGATGAGGTAGTCATTCAAAACTCATGTTAAACACTATTCTCGCACAGAGTGATTCCATGCAACTTATTATGAGTTGAATACTTATTGACTCAAGACATTTCAGCTTTTCATTTTTTAATAATTTGTAAACATTAAAAATAAATCAAAAATCCACTTCGATATTATGGGGTATAGTGTGTAGGCCAGTGAACAAAAAATCTAAATTTGATCAATTTTAAATTCAAGCTCTAACAACAAAATGTGGAAAAAGTCAAGGGGTGTGAATACTTTGAAGGCACTGTACATGTTCATTTGTACAGCATTAATCCAACTGCTTAGTGGCTATTCAATTTCAGAGTTTAAAATTGTGATTTGTACAGATGCTTTATTCATTCGTGTTGTAACTCTAAACCTCTTAATGTTGGAGTTGAACCTAAAAAAGTTTAATACCGTCAAGGATCAAGACTGGATAACCTGTCATACAACGAAGCTACTTACTATAATAAATGGGGGAAAAGACTATGCAAACAATAGGATTAAGAGGGATATTCCTAATATCTGGCACTACAGTTCGTATTCAGCTGTCAGGTTATTTGAGTCACCCGCGATATCATGTTAACAGGAAACATAAGCTAAATTACAATGCGAGTTGTGTATACTGTGACTGTACGTGACCAACAGGCAGAGCAGCCTAGAGCTACTGTACTGCAACCAAGTAGACCCGATACACACCAGACTGTAACTAACGGAGGGCACATGATGGTGCCATGAAGCGGAGTCGAGTTCATGAAGTTTGGGATTGACTGGTTGTACTGTAGTGCAGTGTCGTGTCTTTGGCATCATTAAAGTGAAAACTTATTTTATCAAATCAATTCTCTGTAATTATTATTACGTGATTAAACGAATCATGTAAATGTAATTACCCAGGAAGTCATAATTACAATTCATATATATTTACGCTCAGTGGGTCGTTGTGATCTCTGTTGGAATCGTCCGTCTTTCTGTTGGAAAGTTAATCCGCCCGTCTCTCTCTTCCACAAAGTCTTTGGTTAGGATGGATACTTCAGAGTAACATTCAGAAATGTTCTTATAGGATAGATGTTTCGGGCAGTTGTCGGTCTTCGCATTCAGTCGACATAAATTCTAGCTGCAGACTAGTAATTAGTATTGAAGATTTGCTCTTATTCTGTCGGTATTAATAGCCTCAGAGTTGAACTACTTACACCAGTGTAGCCAATGCTCCACATGGTTTGGTTAGGAATTCAAAAACCGAGGTACGCATGGTCTCTACTTAAACCTTTGCCCTCTCGACAATCGAGGTACACATGGTCTGAAGCGGGCTTCTCCAGGTGGGGGTTATATTCAGAACAGCAGAAAAGGTTGTCCCATGACGCCAGATCAATGTCTGTGCTCATAGGGCGGGCCATTGACTTTAAACTAAGGGAATTGGATTGTCTTTCATTAAACAGTTTAAAATCACATTACATAATTTCACAAATAGTTTCATCTTTACTCATTCATTTTATACAATAATTAGATGCAAAACTCATAACGGAGACTCTTGTATAAACAAAGTTATGGTAATGTGGTTGTATTGTCTCTCATGAGGTCACAAACATTAAACAAAATGGACCGGTTGTAGCTGGATTCTCCACCGACCGTTTACACTTTCTTCAAAACAGGGATATTGTTCAATTCTCAAGTTCTGTGAGATAGAAGTTCATTTCTTCTACTGTGAAACCCTCTTTCTATACTGCATGAGGGAGAGTCTCCTCCAGGAATATACGACCTGAGATAACAGAACCTGGGTGTAAGAGGGAGAGAGAGGATATGCACTCTCTATACCCAAAGAGGGCCACGTCATGACGGCAGTAATGAGGAAGCAGAAGCCCAGTGACATACCAAGCTGCTGGAAGAGCAGGGCCACACTCTTGCATGTAACAGGCAGGTTGTCATTCAGAGGGGTTTGGATTAGCTGTCGGTCGCCCACTCCCAGGGAAAACAGTTTCTGTGAGAAAATCACAAAACACACAAGTGAAAAGTCAGGTTATATGAAAAACCATTGGATGGATCTATCATAGAACTACACAAGACTGTTTCAGTAGAGGGACATGTTTTGCTAACAGACAAAACATGTTTTCATGGTACTGTAAATATCATAAGGAAACTGAACAAGACTGTACCTCAGTACAAGGCCAAAGGTCATATAGGCAAGGATGAAATGACAGTACAATGGCAGTTAAGGGATCCACTGTGTGAGAGTTCTTTTGACGATCTCCCAGAAAATGAATAAAACACGTGTTGTTGAACCCGATGGACATCGCAGCTGCATGACTGAATTAGTCTTTTGAATCAGTCTGGCGGCAATGGGAGAAACCTCAATTGCATATTAACCTAAATTTCACTGGCACGGTACAACACCTCTGCAATCCAATAGGGACAGCAGTGTCCGTCGCTGTATCCAGTGTGGCTGAGGGTAGAAAAGTAAGCGCACAGTGGAAACAGTGTTCGCATGAACGCAATCAGTACATCTAATTCAGCTAAACCAATGTTGAATATGATAGGGGTACAGACAGTGGTTCAACGGAGTTTGGCTTTTGACTTGACAAAGATCCTAGTGGATTGAACCATGGTCAATAAAGGTATTAATTGGGATCATAGCCTTTCAACTGAGTTTGAACTAGCTAGAAAACAACTCTCTGTTCCCAGATTCATGACATTCCTTCATGTTTGACAGTCTGTTGAAGGATGAGTCTGTTCCACTCCTGAGGTTTCTAACTCATGTTGTGTCACTACAGCCGAAAGCCCTTGGCTCTGCGGGGAGCGGCGATAACTTGAAGAGGAACACTGACATGTGTTGGTAAATTACATTAAAAAAAAAAAAAATTACCCTAAGGTTCAGGATGTGAACTTAATCATGGGCCACATTCCTTCCTCTTTACAAATAGTTTAAATATTGTCTAGTTTTTTAAAGCCACATTGATCACCATTGTCTAGACTTTAAGGGAACATACCAGCGTAGGGTTTTTGTTATAGGACAGCTTCAGATGTGGGTTTCAATAACCTAGTAAGAAGTGAAAATATAAAAACAGGCCCCCTACTCTGTTTTTTTGTACCCGAGCTTCACTAAGTAATGTCATCAGAAGAGCAGCTAGAAAAATAAAATAGTATTATGAGGACATTTCTGCACGCGGTGGTACAGCAATCTATGGCACCATCTAGACGAGGAATGCATGATCGAATGGAAAGCAAACGCAAATCATTTTTCTGGACTCTCACATGGGCCAAAACATGACTTCCTTCCTTTCTTCCCTCACTCACTCACTCCCACTCTACTACTATAATAAGCATTAGGCCATCAGTGAGTAACCAGCACCTTGTGTAGGTCTAGCAGGAACATTAACCCAGACTGACCCCTATTCTGGGGTGGATTCATGCCTCTGTGGAGAGCAGGCCAGACAAGCCCTCTAAGATGGAATATTCGAGGAATTGTTTGCTTTAGTAAGGCCTGTTTACCTGGGAGCCACCAGCCACAGGAACCATGCACGTGAAGAGGTTGGAAACCAGCCCCTCCAGAGGGAACGGCAGGCTGTCGACGTACACCGTGTAGATCAGACCCAAGCAGCCCTGGGGAGGTCAGGAGGAGACAGACACACAACCAGGTCAATCAACACACTCACATACAGATGTATCACAAAATATACACCCAATCACAGTTTGGTGCCTAAATGGACAATTAAAGACACTGTGGGAATTTGTCATCGAATACCATCAGATTTATAGTATTTTATGTAATATTCCGAATGTACAGCTGAGATGTGTGGTTTAATGGCAAATGCCATTTGCAAAGCTAAAAATAAATGCTAAATCAATGTGTGTTGGAGACATTTGAATGCCAAAGTTGAATACCGTAGTGGTCCAGTGGAGTGCCTAGGGACAGGAGAGATCCGCTAAGCCCCACTCTGTTCTTAAGTGAGGGATTGGCTGGATATCCTGGCCTTGAGTACTTGCAGAATTCACTCTATAAAGCCAATACGTTCATTCTCCGCACACAGGATACAACATGATGCATTCTATCACCATCATGAGACAATTGATAGTCAATGCACTAATTGACGCGCTACCGTTTATCATGCCAATGCTAATTAGGCAGAGATAAGTAAAGTGAAGTCATGAACCTCATGCATAGGACCAAGAAAGTTCCTGACCAGGTAACCTTAGATAGCAAATAAACCCGCAAAAACTGAAATGACCACTATGTATGGTCAGCTGACATTTTGAAAGGAACCTATGTTAGTTAGGAATTAATCAGTGTTATCATGTTACCCGGAATATTTCAGGATAATCCAGCCTGGAGACCAGAATGAGACTTTTGGGTGCAAAGACTTGAGCGGGCTGGATCAAGCCATCCTCTTCCTCATCCTCATCTGCTTCGGTGGTCTTTGTACCCTGAAACAGCAAAACAGAAGAAGTTATTCAAATGGGAGAGTTCAACAGTGATATGGGGGTGAGTTAAGACCATGTGTCGTGGTAAGCTAACATAGCAGGCGTAAAAAACAAAGCCTGAGCGGGGACGGAAAGAAAAACAAGCTTTTCTGCTTACCGCTGAGGGGGGCTCTAGTGTCATCTACTTCCAGGTCAAACCACAGCGTGTACATTCTACAGTACATCACATACTGTAGCCTGTTTTTGGAAACGTGCATGTGCCACCCCCTCCTCAAGAGTTCTGATTGACGCAGGCACAGAGTACATTTCACACAGTACGAGTACTATTCGAATCAGTCAAAAGAACACAGTATGGAAAAGTCCCCTCAGAACTGTGTCTGTATGTCTGCAAAAAACTCTAAATCCGGTGTTTTAGCAATGGGACATATAGACTTATTTAAAAAAAGATCCTCTCCGATCAGTAGTACCCATTAAAAACAGATACTCATTGCAGTTGAGGAGTTGAAAGAGCAAAGAGGATTTTCTTCAAATCACCATGGGGTTCATAAAAGATTACTAAACCCCCAAAAAACAGAGCATAAAACATTTATTGTCGTGGAGACCGTTTGAACAAAACCCAGCAGCTTAAGAGAAGAGTGTCATTTGCCTCCCAGAGTCACATACTGACTGTAAATCAGCAGTGAGATGTATATGAAATCAAGTCAACTATGTATCAAGTCACATTACTCGGTGTACTAAAATAGTTGTGAAAACAATAATAAACACAGTATGAATAGGCTACTTCAATTTACCCATACTGCTTTCTCATCTGTTCAGTTGTTTCTTCACAAAATAGCATATTTATTTTAAAAGACTACAATGTCATTACTTTGGTTCCTTTATTTGTCGAGGAATAATATTTTGTGGTTTGGAGATGTTATTCTAAACTATGGCTACAAACCCATGAGCTGGTGGTTTGAAATATGTTAAATTCAAATTGGCTGGGGTTGTAGTTCAAAAATTACATTTCCTACAAAATGGAGTCACAAGATGTAATCAGTATAGAAATAGCTATAATAAACCCCCTGAAGCCTGAATTAAGAAAAAACCCAAAGATAATTAAAGCAAAAGCGACTTGACCTCTGACACCTCTGATCCAGTAACCACACTGGAGATAGACCTACTGTAGGCCTACCTGTAGGATATTAATCATTCAGAACCTAGCCAAAATACGATGCAGACACTTGGGTTCGAAGGACATTGCGTAATGTACCATAAATAGCAATTGAGTGACCACGTAAAATAACAGCATATGGGTTAAGTCATTAAGGTGAATGAGTTGAACAAAGATACCTCCCACTCCTTCCCAAAGTGCTCCACTGGGACACAGAGGTCAAGTCTCCGTGGTCTCAATCTGGTTCCAATTGTCCCATACCAGGAGCCGTCAGTCCTATCAGTTTACAGCGATAGCAGCAAAGCAACCTCACAGGGCTCGTTCCTGGCTAAACCCTTTATCAGAATCACATATATTCCTTCAGACAATGAAAACATGCCACAAGAGCTCTGGCATGCTCCGAGCAGGGAACACAGGATCTAAATATCCCATCAGATGGGAAACACATTTCTGCAGCATTCTGAAGATTTGGTTCAATTATCGGCGAAAATACATTTCTGCCTCTCGAATCCAATCACATAGTGAAAAGCCACGCTGGTTTAAACTTTACAGGGTAAGGCTCATGATAACGCCCAAATAAACAAACAAAACAACTGCTGTATGCTGGCTTACAGGGTCTACAAAAGCCATGTGTGCCCTTCTCAATAAAATGCTTTGCAGACTAGACCCAATATACTATCCAAGTTAGGTGTATTTGACAAAACACATGATGTACCTCAAACTAGTGCTGTCATGATACCAACATTTTATTAATGATAAGATACCAGGCCAAGTATCACAATACCAGAGAGAATTCTGATTGGACTAGCGTCCAGTTCGCCCCGACACTTTTCCAGTTTTGTAAATGTTATGTGCAAGTGCTACACAAAAAAAGCTGTCACTGATATTCACACTTCTCAATAAAACAGATATTGAATGGCTAATTTCTCATATTTGCAAAGGTCTACTTGTGATTTGGCTGGAGGAATGGGGAAAAAGGAACATACATGCATAATGATCTGCGTGTCATTGTGGCAGTAAGGGGAAAACACTGCATGAAACCCTCGCACAGTCTCTCGGTCTCCCTCAAACACACACACACACACACCACTCGCTCTCCCACAAACACATACACACTGCTCTCTCTCTGTCTCCCTCAAACACACACACACACACACACACACCACTCGCTCTCCCACAAACACATACACACTGCTCTCTCTCGGTCTGTCTACCTCAAAACACACACCACTCGCTCCCGCTCCCACAAACACGTACACACTGCTCTCTGTCTACCTCAAAACACACACCACTCTCTCTCACTCCCACAAACACGTACACACTGCTCCCAACTTTAAAAAATGTTAGGCACCAATACAGAATGGAAGGAGCACCAGAAAGAGATTATGAATCCTACTTTTGAAGCACATGCCATGAGAAGCAGAACCTTTTCTTCCTGGGCCAATCAAATGTGCCTTAACCTACTGTCACGTTACCAGGTTGTTAGCTAGGTAGGTAATATGACTGAACAACATTGTTATCATTCCAGAGATGTGGTTTGTGAAATTATATAAAATGAGTGCAAAATGGCGCAGGAAGGAAAAAAGGTCCGGTAATAGCCCTTCTCTTCGCCCTAAATATGTAAACACGACTGTTGCGAAGCTGTTTTTACTCTCTGTTCCTGCTGCGTGACCGTGAACTTTCAAAGACCATCAGACTGGCCTGTGCACTTGGTTATACCAGGGATGAACTTCTATACAATGTATCAACTTTGCTCGCACTGCTCCAATGTATCAAATGTAGAAATGTAACCTGCAGCAGACTGATCAGGGTCTGCATGCCCAGGAGTAGATGAGCAGAAAGAGCGGACGGAGAGGAGAGAAGCAGGTGAGTGATGGCTGGATGGGGATGTGGCTGGCTGATTACAGCTGCCACGGGTGATGTGCGCATGAACGTGAAGTGGACATTCTTGGACCTACGCATACAAGAGACTAGTGTTGCTCAAATTCAACTTAATGTCTAAACAAAACTGACTTCATAAACATTTGATCATTTTTGTAATATATGAAACGGTAGTATGTTATTCTAAAATGTTGGCATAACAAGTAGCATGATGTTTTGGTACTGTGGTGTAACACTAACTCAAACTACTTCAGCATTTTGCTAACCTTGTTAATAGTGTAAATGTGAATATTGGGAACATAGGTCCTGGCTCTGGTACAAAGTTTTGCAGTGGATGGTATACTGTATCAAGCTGGTCCCTAAACCATAAGATACCGCAACAGTCACCTACACAGTGAAAAACCAGCCTCACATCTGTCCAGTGTGTGTGATCCAAACTCCTATCCTTATCTGAGCCATTACCAAGTGCACAAAGGGGTCTGGGAACAGTTCCTGGAAAGAAATCAAACCAAAACAGAGAGGTGGGGCCATGATGAAGAGGCAGTGAGGTGACTGGCCACATTTAGCCCTGCAATCAAGACCTCTAACGATCCTGTATTAATGTCTGCGATGAAACTGCACTGATCGTTACGGGTGGCCTTCCACCTCTTCTCCCTCAGTAGACCGGCCGGCGTGTGAGGAGGACAGAAAACAAATAAGGGAGGATTAAAGTCTGATCACGAGAAGAGGGTCCAGTCGGCCAGAAAGACAGAGTGGACAGCTGCAGGACATCACCAAACAGCGCCTGACAGGGGAATTATTCACACTACTGCAGGGCCGGTTATGCAACCTTCCAGCCCAGGCATAGACCAGGCCAGGCTAGAGAGACCCAGTCGCAGCTAACCTAGCCATTATCACGCTTATTTAATGAAGGATGCCGTGGTTTATACCTGGTCTCATGCCAAGGCTTTGTTTGAAATCCACATGGAAAAATCAGTGGTTCCACATCCAGGCACAAGGGATGTTTGTGAAAATTGGTCTGATTCATACAGTACACTGTGTAATGATAAACTAATGTGAAACTCATCAACATGCTAGGATGTTGAGTCTGAGCATTCATGTAAACAGAATCATCACATCAGAATGTGACATGTCATCATGACCACGCAGTTAATAAAGGTTAGAATTCCACCGGAATTTATGTAAGAGGATATGATCAGATTTCAATTAACTTTTTCATAAGCCTCCTTGAATTAACATGACTAATGGTCAGAAGAATTCCACCTGATTGAATGGAGCCTGTCAAGGAATGTCAGATTTCAATGAACTAAAGGTCACTGACTTGAATGAATATGACTAATGGCCATGGTTGTCATGTGTTTAATATGAGGCAGGGGACACATCCTACACAGAGACAGTCTGGAGGGTGATGTCAGGCCATTGTGTCAGGCCACAATTAGACATCCATCCAGGCATTCTGTGTAATGTATCAGGGCAAACCTTAGGAGGATTGAGGTCATTGCATTAGTTTATTTCAGGGGTTTGTGAAATTGTGTGGAAGAAAAAACATCAAAGATAGAATTGAATTCATATGAGGATGGGTGCATCCAAGAGCCAATGCTAGAGGGGATGAGATGTCAGCTCATTGGATACGTTTTTTCTCCCATCACACCAAAACCCTTCATTATGTGAAGTGTTGTTCACTTCATCTCAATTCATCCAGAGTGCTGTTATTTTCCCACTTTAGTGGGTTCTGGAACACATCATGCCGTGACACAAATTCCTAATAGTACAAAAATGCGCCATGCAAGAAAACAAAACAATTACAACATTGAAAAACAAAAAGAAAATCAAAACCCCCCCCAAAAATTCCCAAGAATTAACAAACAGCCCCCGCTGGATGCTCGGAATCAAGTATTAAACCAGAGAGAGAGAGAAGCTTGAAATGATAAAGAAATGAACGGACATAACCCCGTGCTGCTTATCGAGAGATGCATCAACCTGCCAGCCGAGGCAGTAGGCACTATCTACTCTACCATGGTTCACTTATTTTGCCCTTATGACCCAGATCCTAAACCCAGGACCTGCAGGACGTAGTCCTATTCAGCAAGTGTGTAAGTATTTAAAGGCATGAATATCCACCAAATGTCTAAACATACGTATACGTGATTGCTTTGAATGAGGCAATTATGGGTAAGCTGTAACAGATATACAGTGGGGCAAAAAAGTATTTAGTCAGCCACCAATTGTGTAAGTTCTCCCACTTAAAAAGATGAGAGGCCTGTAATTTTCGTCATAGGTACACTTCAACTATGACAGACAAAATTAGGGGAAAAAAAATCCAGAAAATCACAGTAGGATTTTTGAATGACTTTATTTGCAAATTATAGTGGAATATAAGCATTTGGTCAATAACAAAAGTTTCTCAATACTTTGTTATATACCCTTTGTTGGCAATGACAGAGGTCAAACGTTTTCTGTAAGTCTTCACAAGGTTTTCACACACTGTTGCTGGTATTTTGGCCCATTCCTCCATGCAGATCTACTCTAGAGCAGTGATGTTTTGGGGCTGTTGCTGGGCAACATGGACTTTCAACTCCCTCCAAAGATGTTCTATGGGGTTGAGATCTGGAGACTGGCTAGGCCACTCCAGGACCTTGAAATGCTTCTTACGAAGCCACTCCTTTGTTGCCCGGGCGGTGTGTTTGGGATCATTGTCATGCTGAAAGACCCAGCCACGTTTCATCTTCAATGCCCTTGCTGATGGAATGAGGTTCACTCAAAATCTCACGATACATGGCTCCATTCATTCTTTCCTTTACATGGATCAGTCGTCCTGGTCCCTTTGCAGAAAAAAAGCCCGAAAGCATGATGTTTCCACCCCCATGCTTCACAGTAGGTATGGTGTTCTTTGGATGCAACTCAGCATTCTTTGTCCCCCAAACACGACGAGTTGAGTTTTTACCAAAAAGTCATATTTTGGTTTCATCTGATCATATGACATTCTCCCAATCTTCTTCTGGATCATCCAAATGCTCTCTAGCAAACTTCAGATGGGCCTGGACATGTACTGGCTTAAGCAGAGGGACACGTCTGGCACTGCAGGATTTGAGTCCCTGGCGGCGTAGTGTGTTACTGATGGTAGGCTTTGTTACTTTGGTCCCAGCTCTCTGCAGGTCATTCACTAGGTCCCCCTGTGTGGTTCTGGGATTTTTGCTCACAATTCTTGTGATCATTTTGACCCCACAGGGTGGAGCCCCAGATCGAGGGAGGTTATCAGTGGTCTTGTATGTCTTCCATTTCCTAATAATTGCTCCCACAGTTGATTTCTTCAAACCAAGCTGCTTACCTATTGCAGATTCAGTCTTCCCAGCCTGGTGCAGGTCTACAAGTTTGTTTCTGGTGTACTTTGACAGCTCTTTGGTATTGGCCATAGTGGAGTTTGGAGTGTGACTGTTTGAGGTTGTGGACAGGTGTCTTTTAAACTGATAACAAGGTCAAACAAGTGCCATTAATACAGGTAATGAGTGGAGGACAGAGGAGCCTCTTAAAGAAGAAGTTACAGGTCTGTGAGAGCCAGAAACTTTGATTGTTTGTCGGTGACCAAATACTTATTTTCCACCATAATTTGCAAATAAATTAATTAAAAAATCCTACAATGTTATTTTCTGGATTATTTTTCTCATTGTCTGTCATAGTTGAAGTGTACCTATGATGAAAATTACAGGCCTCTCATTTTTAAGTGGGAGAACTTGCACAATTGGTGGCTGACTAAATACTTTTTTGCCCCACTGTACATTAGATTTTATAGAACATTTAGCATAATTCCCTTGTAAGTGGATAAGATATGCATGAAGGGGAGTTGGGTTGAGGTTGAGGAGTACAACAGACCATCTCACCTGCAGGTTGACCTCTGCCTCGTAGAAGGTGAGGCAGGAGCAGTAGTGTCTGTCTGAGTCGATGTCCGTCAAAACCACCGTGAAGAAGGTGGGAGCTTTCCTC
Organism: Oncorhynchus masou masou; assembly: GCF_036934945.1. NCBI lineage: Eukaryota > Metazoa > Chordata > Actinopteri > Salmoniformes > Salmonidae > Oncorhynchus > Oncorhynchus masou. Next base: position 66,309,373 of record NC_088212.1, read on the forward strand.
TCTCGGGACAGCCTCCATCCTCCTGGCTGGCAGAACTGGAAAAAACACAAAGTATAACACACCATTATACATGAGCACCTGTACTAGAACAGTCTGCCCTCAGCGTGCAGATGAAATGGGGGCAGGCAGAGTACAGGGCAGGCAGAGTACAAGACACCCTGTGGCTTTTCCAGATTTGTTACTGGAAGCCAGTATTGTTGTGTTGAGAGGGGAGCCCCAAATCTAGCCCCCCGTGTCCCCAGGAGATCCTCTGCTGGTAACCCTTCAGTATGAATGGGGAAGTATTACGTTAGTTAGGGGGCCATTGACGCTATTGTCGATGCACAGGATGTCCTGTTTCAGTGCATTAGTACTACTGCTGAATACTCTCACCACAGAGAGGGAAATGGCACTGGTTCACGTTCCTCACAGAGAGGGAAATGGCTCTGGTTCACGTTCCTCACAGAGAGGGAAATGGCTCTGGTTCACGTTCCTCACAGAGAGGGAAATGGCTCTGGTTCACGTTCCTCACAGAGAGGGAAATGGCTCTGGTTCACGTTCCTCACAGAGAGGGAAATGGCTCTGGTTCACGTTCCTCACAGAGAGGGAAATGGCTCTGGTTCACGTTCCTCACAGAAAGGGAAATGGCTCTGGTTCACGTTCCTCACAGAGAGGGAAATGGCTCTGGTTCACGTTCCTCACAGAGAGGGAAATGGCTCTGGTTCACGTTCCTCACTGCTCATCAGAGGGGTTTGATATCAGTCTGGTTCTAGGCACAAAGAAAAGTATGAGGAAAGGTACTGAAACCAAAGGTACTGACTTTCACTGTGAAACAGTAGGCTGCTATGTGCTCAGTTAGATAAGCATTAAAATGTTTAGGATAAGATGAACATGACTAAAGTAGGATTGTATTGGATAACACTGGGATTAACATGAATAATGTAATAGTGGATATTTAGGCTAACTGTTCAAGCAGGAAATTCAAGCAGGTTGTTCAAGCAGGAAATCCCATGTTATCATTAAAACATAAACAAGATAATGACTAATTGACAGAAAACCCCATTTCATTAAAAAAAATGCACCACTTCTTCCTTTTTCTGGGACAAAAAGTATCAGTTAGGGATCCTGTTGTTTTAATCTTTACTCCACTACTGAACCATCTCATCTTGATTTGTAAACGTTAGAAACAACACAAAATAAACGCAATCTAAAGGGAAAATGGAGTGCTGGTGAGCAAGAGAAGGGAGAGGTGATGCAAGGGACGGAGAAGGGGGAGAGAGAGAGAGAAATACGGGAAGATTGAAGAAGAGGAGTGCAGATGGATAGAAAAGAGAGAGATGTGCGAGGATAGAAACCATGCAGGCATAGAAGAAAAACAGAGAAATGATGAGGATGATGGAGTGTCGAGAGCAGCATGTGAGAGGCAGGCAGGAAGCCAGAGTGAGTAAATCTTGTGTGTTTGTGCTGGAGGCCGAGCTGGCCTGGCTGTGGGACAGTATTTTGACTGCTCCTCAGGCGTTTCACTGGGAACATTGGACTGACGGAGGGAGAGGAGAAGGGGGGACGGACGAGAGGATAGATAGAGGGAGAGAGAGAAAATAAAATTAAAAGAGAAGGTGGGTGGGTGGGTGGGTGGTGTAAGATAGGATGAGAGAAGAGGAAGAGAGCGCAATATAGGAAAAGAGAGAGGGAGCTGTGCTCGACTTGCCCGGGGGCTTGAACCAGGATACCACCATCCTCCAATAGACACAATAGACAGCAGGAAATCTGGAAAAGCTGCATTGTCGGGGAGTGTCATACATACTGGGCCAGGGCCCAGACAGGACCTAAGGACAATTGCAGATAACTGTGAACACATCCAAAAATATTCCAAGTATATGTCATTAATCACTGTCGGAAAGGAGATAAACAGCTTTCGGACCGCATACCTTGGGAGATAAGTGGAGATACGATAAAATGGGGGATGGAAGCAGAGGTGTGAGTGTGTAGGAGGAAGAAAGGGGTATTGTTTTGCTTAAATGATACCAATGGCCATCTACTGCAAAGCTGTTATGCTCACACTACCCCGGAGGTCTGAGGAGAAGCTCTGGACTGGGTTTCTCCACGAGCCCAGTGCCTTTAGTGGGCTGAATAACAGCCAGACAGTCTACTACCTAACACCAATGGAGATATCCTATCCGTTTTCACATGCCAGTGACTGACTGGAAGGCAATCATGTTTTGAAGGATTTTCTCTCTGTAAATATTAGCTTAGACTCAAGTAGCTAGACTTACTAGGGAGTCTGAATATGGAAAAACAGACTGAATAAGAGTTGACTGGCAGGGCCTTTAGTCACAACATCTGATACACTAATATCAGCACCAGTAATATGGGTGGAGAGGGGGAAAATGGAATAAAAAGCAGAGTAGATGATGACTGAGGGTAGTGGGTTCGATTCCCAGGACCACCAATATGTAAAATGCACCTGCTTAATGGCACTGTATATTATTATATTAACCAGAGGACAGAGAGGAGGATTACTTGCATAAAAGAGAAAAAAAACAAGTCCAATGACCAGTAGCTGTCTAACTGTAAAGGAAAAGGAGCTGAAAACTTACTCTACTGTCAATCATTCTATAGTAAGAAGAAGTGCATCCAAGTATGCCCTGAACGCGTGTAGTCTCTCTTGCGGTGTGACGGCCTATCTGCCACACACACACACAGAGAGCAGAGCAGTGATTCTAGGCACCACTCCAGGTAGCAGCTCCAGGGAGCCCCTGCCTGCCGCCAGCTGTGACTGACACACACAGTACCAGCAGACTGTTTGGAGAGATCAAGCAAAATATGTTCTTCACTGCAGTGCAACAGGTGCGTGGCTTGTCTTGAAACATAGTGCAAAAACAAAACCACATACGCATGGTGTAAACGTACACGACTACACACGCACACCCACGTAGCATATATATATATATATATATATATATATATATGGACACGCACACACACACAAGCTGAGTCATGCCGAGGACAGTCCCTGGTCTCAAATTAGACCACAGTCAAGTGACAATGGAACTCATTGGCTACCCGACTCTGGGATCTTTGTCCTTTAGCACATTGCTGCCCTGCCACCGATTGAGCTCTCTACATCATGTGGCTCTGTGTGGCATGGCTCCCCCCTAGTCCACCCTCCACCCTTTCAGATAGCGACACCAGATCTGCAACTTGACCTGGTAAGAATCGGCACAGAAAAGCATGGGGAACAGTCCCACCGAAATGAAGCCTAGTTTGTGGTCAGGGCTGTATTCTAATACTGTGAAAATGTACTGTATGCTGCTGTAATAACTACACAGGGGACAAACAAACAGCTATGCTGTGGGCACTGGGGCTGAAACTCCAGACCGTCAGTCAGGGACACACACATTGGGCAGTCTTTACAAGGAGACAACCCTAGAAAGAAATCTGATGCAACCTTCACTTGTGTTGCTACAGTTGAAAAATGGGGAATGGAGTTAATATAGGCTTATGACATATTTATGAAATGGTACATCTCCACGCCTCAAATTCCAAGAAATAAATACTGGTTTCAAAGTTTGATTTCCTAAGTTGACATAGCCCAACAAACAAATATCAAAGTATTCTTGAGTTCCTCTGTATAGTAATAAAATGTAGATGTCTCCTCCCTTCTGAGCATTAACAAATGTGACGCAAGACTGAACTGGGTGAAAGAGAAGGAAGTCTGGAACTGGAAAAAAAGGACAAGTTGATGGGAAAACACTTTCCCAACTCCACCGACAGGAATGAAGAGCATTCCCAGGGTGGAATCTCTCCAACACAACATTCTCTGTCGATTTAGTACCAAGTTTACCTGGCCGGTTCTGATGAGAATACTACACAAGAGCAATGCATATCGAGATATAACTGTCTGAATTAAAGCCTTTGAGGACACTTTGTTGACCAAATACATTAAGTTATATTATCCAACAAGAGTGGCTGACTTGGTAGGTATTTGTAAGGCAACAAGGTAAATGTAATGAAGGACAACAGTAATACCGCATGCTGCATGAGCATAAAACATGTTTCCAAAACAAAGTGCATCCAACCGATGCCAGTGAAGTGCTGACAGAGTCAAAGCAAAGTGATTGCCAAGACGTTGTGTTCAGGACAAAAACACGGCAACAGATGTGTTGTGTTGTGTACGCTCCTCTCTCTTTCGCTCCCTCCCTCTCCATCTATCTTTGAGTTCCATCTTATCCTCCTCTATCTCTTCCCGCTTCACTTCGAGGGCCTGTTTCTCAGGAAGACAAGACAATGACTTGCAGGAAAGTGGTGTCTGAGGTGAAAGGGGGTTGGTCGGAGGTGAGCGGGTCATTACCGGGCTGCAACCTGGTCGGCCAAAAGATCTGCTGCTTTATCAACTCTGGAGGATGGACAGGACAGTGGACAGAGCTGAACTCCAAACATGTGCCAGAGCTATTTGAGTTTCCCCAGCGGCCGGGGCCACACAGAGCAGCCACATGGTAGGAAGTCTTGAGCTGAGCCGAGATGGAGGCTATATTCATACGAGGCCAGGATGAAGACCAGCAAACAGGAGGCACACACACACACACTTCCTGAGAACATCTTCAGGGTCAGCGCGACACAAACAGAACGAAACAAAGCTTCAACAAACAGGTAACAGAGTGCAAAGTGGAGCTCAGGTAGCCCTGTGATGTACTGTAGGCCAACTGGTCTGACTGGAGAGCTCCATCACACTGCAAGCGACTGCCCACAACTGGCATCTCACATCCATCCTTATTTCCCTCGGTCCCCACAGCTCTGTGGTTCCCTGTGATCTGTTATGCAACCCGGAACATATGGTTCATTTTAGAGATGGATATTTTTAGCTGGTCATAAAGGACTGCAATAATTCAACAGATAGCTAGGCCAGGAAGATGGGGAAGAGAGTAATAGACTAGGAGGTCAATGTCTAAAACTGCAACGTGTACAACGTGAAGAATTTCAGGGTCCATATCTCATATGGCGATCATTTCTAGAAGTGGGGGGGGGGGGGGGGGGGGGGGGGTAATTTGTTGTGCTAGCACAACATGAAAATACCGACAGCTCTGCCGAGTTCCTCACATCCAAAGTCTCCTGGGAAGATTTCTTCACTTGGGGGTGAATACTTTGGATTTATTTTAAAACACAATAAATTAAAAACATATGGCTGGTTCACCACATGTAACTTATTTCAAGCCGAGATGCATTAAAAATGCAAAAAGAAAAAGGATTAGGCATTCCTTCTCTTAAACCAATCTACTGTCAGTTTAATTTCAGCTTAATTCTGCTCCAATCACTGTAACTGCTCAAACCTCGTCCCAAACCATAAGAGGTGAATGTTTGTGACCAGATATGGACTATATTTAGAGTTTCGTTTTAGGAAAACTAGGTTAATAAACCTAGTTAACTACGGTTGCCTTAGTAAGATCTTTCAAACACGTGTTTCCTGGGGAAAAGGCTAGAACTACATGCCATTCCAACATGTGACAAGCGGGTGGAGTGTAAGTTCAGAGAAGACTCAGTCTTAAAAGCAGGGATGGATGCTCTTCAGTGCTGAAACAGTCCAAGAAAACTCCATGGATTTTCCCGAGACCGCTGATGGAGGGATATAAGCAGAGCCTGGCTTTTCCATCTTAATCCAAACCTGACATTACGCTGTCTCCATTGTTGTGCTGCATCCTCACACACTCTCCCACACACACACACACACACACACACACACACACACACACACACACACACACACACACACGCACCCCGTGGATGGCGCTGGCCTACAGGTGGAGTGCTGTACCCTGCTCTAGGACCTGTGCTTAATGCGAAGCCTGTGAGATGCGCCCCATTCATTGGTTTGTAACACATTGATTAACACAATGAGTTACACATTCATGACAAGCACAGTTATGTAACACGTATAGTTAACTTTCAAGAGCTTTACTGTGCTTGAAGAATTCACTCATCGTTATATAGTTCCTAGTGTGTGCAGTGCTGTTTACAGTTTATTCTACACAGTTGTGTGAAGCAAAGCAAACACAAAAACAACAACAGGTCGGCCCATTTGAAGAGCACAGTGTGTTTGATGAGGAGACAGCAGAGGGTAAACAGCTTTGTCTTGGGCCATAGAGAAACACAATGTGCTTATGCGTCAGCCTGTGGAGCCCCTGCCTGGGAGCCCTGTGATAATGGCCCTGGGACAGGTGCTTCCTGCCGGGCCCAGGCCCACTCCCTTCTCCCTATCGCTGTCACTAAGTCACCCTCCAACCGTGGCCTTTCTTCTTTTTATACCTCCGCTTTTGTTTTTCACCTGAAAAAACAGTGAGCCCCCCCCAAACTTTATATGATTAGCTCAGTTATACACCCCTCACGAGGACCAGTTGCACGTTCTACTGTTGTGGTACCACCCCGGGCCAGGAAGAAAAAAGGGAGTGTGTGCTATATCCCTGATGGTGTTTTTTCCAGTGGCACTTTTCACACTCTAACACAATGGCAGTGGATTACACAAGGGACACTGGCCTTTAGTTTTCCAGCTGACTGCCTCCCCAGGACTCTGGGTCTACGGTACTGCACTCTACCCGCCACACAGGATGAGGGCTGTGGGAGGTCAATGACCTGGCATTGGAGAAAGACATGGCCTCAGACAGGGTCAAGGACTGGTGCCGTTTCATACTTCATTTAAATGGCAATACATGACTAATAGCAGCATGTCAAAACAAACATCAGTTGAGATAAGTCAACAATACAGCATTTATAAACTCAGCAAAAAAAGGAAACATCCTCTCACTGTCAACTGCTTTTATTTTCAGCAAATTTAACATGTGTAAATATTTGTATGAACATAACAAGATTCAACAACTGTGGCAAACTGAACAAGTTCCACAGACATGCGACTAACAGAAATGGAATAATGTGTCCCTGAACAAAGGAGGGGTCAAAATCAAAAGTAACCGTCAGTATCTGGTTTGGCCACCAGCTGCATTAAGTACTGCAGTGCATCTCCTCCTCATGGACTGCACCAGATTTGCCATTTCTTGTTGTGAGATGTTACCCTACTCTTCCACCAAGGCACCTGCAAGTTCCCGAACATTTCTGGGGGGAATGGCCCTAGCCCTCACCCTCCGATCCAACAGGTCCTAGAGTGCTCAATGAGATTGAGATCCGGGCTCTTCGCTGGCCATGGCAGAACACTGACATTCCTGTCTTGCAGGAAGTCACGCACAGAACAAGCACTATGGCTGGTGGCATTGTCATGCTGGAGGGTCACGTCAGGATGAGCCTGTAGGACCTGTAAGAAGGGTACTACCGCATTCCCTGTAACGCACGGCATTGAGATTGCCTGCAGTGACAACAAGCTCAGTCCAATGATGCTGTGACACACCACCCCAGACCATGACAGACCCTCCACCTCCAAATCGATCCCGCTCCAGAGTACAGGCCTTGGGGTAACGCTCAATCCTTCGTCAACAAACGCGAATTCGACCATCACCCCCGGTGAGACAAATCCACGATTCGTCAGTAGAGAGCACTTTTTACCAGTCTTGTCTGGTCCAACGACGGTGGGTTTGTGTCCATAGGCGACGTTGTTGCCGGTGATGTCTGGTGATGACCTGCCTTACAACAGGCCTACAAGCACTCAGTCCAGCCTCTCTCAGCCTATTGCAAACAGTCTGATCACTGATGGAGGGATTGTGCATTCCTAGTGTAACTCAGGAAGTTTTTGTTGCCATCCTGTACCTGTCTTGCAGGTGTGATGTACCGATCCTATGCAGGTGTTGTTACACGTGGTCTTCCACTGCGAGGACGATCTGCTGTCCGTCCTGTCTCCCTGTAGCGCTGTCTTAGGCATCTCACAGTCCGGACATTGCAATTTATTGCCCTGGCCACATCTGTAGTCCTCATGCTTCCTTGCAGCATGCCTAAGGCACGTTCACGCAGATGAGCACGGACCCTGGCATCTTTATTTTGGTGTTTATCAGAGTCCGTAGAAAGGCCTCTTTAGTGTCCTACATTTTCATAACTGTGACCTTAAATTGCCTACCGTCTGTAAGCTGATATTGTTTTAACTACTGTTCCACAGGTGCATGTTCATTAATTGTTTATGGGTCATTGACAAGCCTGGGAAACAGTGTTTACACCCTTTACAATGAAGATCTGTGAAGTTATTTGGATTTTTACGAATTATCTTTGAAAAGACATGTTTCTGAAAAAGGGACCATTCTTTTTTTTGCTGAGTTTAGCTGTCTATCATATAGCACTCTTAGCTGGTTAGGCACAAGAGCTGCTTCTGCTATGACAACAGAGAGCTCTGAAACTGGGCTGGAAAACGTGAAACATAGGTCTCTTCTGCAGTGCCACTTGTGAACTTTACCCAACTATGGTATCTGCGAAGAAGCTCGTGACAAGGGGAATGGTTTGAGTAAAATGTCTGGGTGTCGTGGTTTCACCCGTGGACCTCTCATACAGAGTGAAGGCAGACAGAAGGTGTAGGACAAGACACCGTGATTTACAGGTGGGTCATGTCAAGAGAACATGTCAAGATTCCAGACAAATTAGGACATCTCTTAGCACTGCGAGGAATCTCAGGTATGTCCGCAGGCATTTTGGTCTTGCAGTCAGCACATTCCCACTGCTCCACGTAAACAGAGGCGGTGGCTGGCAGGGGAGAGCCACCATGGAGCAGGGCAGTGAGGAAGGGGAAGGCCACAGGAGGCTATGTGGCTTCTGCGCTGTGCTCCTGTGCCAAAAGCTGCGGCTGACTCCCCTACTGGCTCCTATCCACGTATTTTCCAGTTCCAGCTCCAAGCCGGAGAGGAGGACCGTGGACGGTCTCACTGCTCAAATGGCTTGTTTTGAGTCAGTGGAGCTGGAATGAATCCCTTGAGCATATTTCCGTTTTATGAAAAAAAAGGAAATAGTGTTTTTGGTGTGTGCGAGCACAAGAGTGCTTCTAATTACTCCAACAGAGGAGTTTGTTTCTGCTAAATTGTGTAACATAACTATGTGCTCCCAGAATAAGGAAGTCTTCAGACTACAACATATTAGCTCCATGTATCCTGAGTATTCACATTTCCTGATGAGCTCACTGTGGTTTTCATCATGGACAAGGCTGCCATACACTCCAGCCCACTGCCAGTGCAGTTTCCTGGGGATTTTCTGTTTCGCTGGCAGCCAAAGCATTGATTACTCATGAACATCTTCCTGACAAACACATGATTCTATTATCCCCGACTTGGACGACATCCTGTATGTGGAATGCACTGTTGTATTTAGTTTTACAAACATCACAGGAAAGACGTGCTGTGCGACATGTCAGCCTTGGTCACTCAGTCTGGTGAAGTAACCAGCCAGCCCAGCACCTATCCCTGCGTCTCTGGACTGGCCAGGAAAAGACAGAAATACTGCAACATGTGGCAAGCTTCCTAGTCTGAACCAGATAGTCGAAGCATGCTGTTTCAGACCCCGACACCCTGAAACAATAACACCCAGAGATGCCTGTTCACCCAATAGCCCCCAGTCAAGATCAATCCACTTGCGCAGGTATACCCAAACTGGGATAAAAGATTAACATTTTTTTAAATAAAATATTTTTAAAAATCTTCACATTTTCAAACAGCCCATTTTTATTTTACAATGGGGCTACATTTGGTTGAGTTTTTTTCACCTCGCCTGAATAGCCTCATTTCACTGCCTAAAATAAAATTAAACCATCTAGTGTTCAGCGAAATAACAACAATGTCAAATAATTAACATCCAATCACATTAACTGTTACTCTCGTGGGAATTCCACTAACGGTCCGTATGTAGCCAAACGTAGCTGCTGCTCATGTTGGTCTCTGTACTGATGGCGCAAAAGCCATGACAGGGAGACATAGTGGAGTGCTAATGGGCGTGCAAGCAGTTGCTACCCATGCCACTTGGGTACACTGCAGCATCCACCGAGAGGCTCTTGCTGCCAATGGAATGCCTGACAGCTTGAAAGACATTTTGGACACTATAGTGAAAATAATTAACTTTGTAAAAGCAAGACCCCTGAAGTCTCGTGTATTTTCTGCACTATGCAATGATATGGACAGCGACCATGTAACACTAACAATATACAGAAGCGCGCTGGTTATCAAGGGGAAAAGTATTAACGTGATTTGTTTTTTAAATTGAGAGACGAGCTTAAAGGCTTCTTCACTGGCCATATTTTCCACTTGTCTGACCGCTTGCATGATGACGAGTTTCTCACACGACTGGCTTATCTGGGTGATGTTTTTTCCCGCCTGAATGACCTGAATCTCAGATTACAGGGACTCTACGCAACAAAATTGAGGCTATGATTTAGAAGTTGGAGCTCTTCTGTCTGCATTAACAAGGACAACACACAGGTCTTTCCATCATTATGATTTTTTGTGTGCAAATGAACTCAAGCTACGGACTATGTCAAATATGATATAGCAAAGCACCTGAGTGAGTTGGGTGCGCAATCACGCAGGTACTTATCCAAAACGGACGACAAACTGGATCCGTTATCCCTTCCATTCCCTGCTTCCAGTCCACTTACCGATACCGATATATCTGAACAAGAGAGCCTCATCGAAATTGCAACAAGAGGTTCTGTGAAAATTGTATTTAAAAATCAGAAGCCACTGCCACATTTCTGGATTGGGCTGCGCTCAGAGTATCCTGCCTTAGCAAATCACGCTGTTAAGACACTGATGCCCTTTGCAACCAAGGACCTATGTGAGAGTGGATTCTCAGCCCTCACTTGCATTAAAACTAAATACAGGTACAGACTGTATGGAAAATGATTTAAGACGGACTCTCTCCAATACAACATTGCAGAGTTACAGTATGTGCATCCTTTCAAGCACACCCTTCTCATTAACCTGTGGTGAGTTATTCACAGTTTCCGATGAATAAATACGGTTTTATATGTAAGATGGTTAAATAAATAGCTAAATTATTGATTATTATTTGTGCCCTGGTCCTATAAGAGCTCTTTGTCACTTCCCACGAGCCGGGTTGTGACAAACTCACACTCATTCTTGTGTTTAATAAATGTATCGTATAGTGTGAGTGTGTGGCAGTCTTATAATGATGGCAAAAAAACAATATTTGAGAGTGCGCTGTCCCTGGTAATAGAAGGGGTACACAGCTGGAGGTTGAATGTTTGAAGGGGTGCGGGACTATAAAAGGTTTGGGAACCACTGCACGAGCACAGCTATGCTAACCTTAGTCACGATCCCTTCTACTGCCCACTCTGCACCAACAGTATACACAGTCTGAATAACTCCAGCATCCTTCCCGGAAGTACGTGCCACATTCCACATTACAACAGGGATTTGGGGGGAGACAAGAGAAATGAAACAAACGCTTACTGGTCAAGTCTGGTCAAATTCCTTCATTAGAGGAAGTCAGGCCCCAAGGAGGAATTTTTTGTTTTATATAGGTACACAGTTTTGTAAAAACAAAACAAGCAGAGGAAGATTAAAACAGTGTTTTGCTGTTGGTGACTTCAAAGAATGTCAATTTTTACAGTCATGACCAGATTACATTCTGCTCGTGTAAACTATGAATTCCACTGATTTAAACTCAGGGGGCAGATGATTGAGCAGCACGAGGCCTGGTAATCATTGCAGGGAGCAACAGTTCTATCAATCTCTTTATAGTATTGAGGTAAACAAGTGGCAATGACTGTCAGCTGGAAACAGAACCTGCATCATAATTCATTAATTCCCCACACAGCCAGGTGAGGGAGGAGGAAAGTAGGCAAATATGCACAGAGACCCTACAAACCCTCATCAGGCAAACTAAACATTGCCATTGTGGATTAGGCAATGCAAATAGTTGAAAAAAATAATATAAATGATATCAATCCATTGCTAGCACAATATGCCCCAAAAAAATGGTGGGGGGGGGGGGATCTTTACTTTTTGCCTAATATTTAAGGAGTCTCTCGCCATTTTAGTAAAGCATATCCACTTGGTCCTGTGCAGAATCTCCACTGAAAAGTACATCTTCAGCCAAGACTTGAACAAGAGACCAAACAGGGATCATCAGAGACAAATGTCTAAGATCAAAATATGTTTTACTTCCACGACAAGTTGCTGTACTTTCAGTCATGTTCATTCAAGGCCATTTCAGTTCGTTTTTTTTTTTTCATCTTCAAAAAAAAATACAGCTGTCCTCTGTCCTGTGTGTGTGGCACAAGAAAGTACAGTGGCCTCTACACACAAACACGTAGCGCTCTTACAGAGCTGCCAGTGGGTGTGTTACATTCCTTGCACGCTGAGGCAGAAAAGATGTGAGAAGCGTGGGGCTGACAGAAGCCAACCATGAGGAAAATGTCCTTGGGATCAAATGACATCCATCAGGCTACTAGGATATGGTTAAACAAGGGCTTTCCAGGTAAGGCCTCATGATCAATGGAACAGTACAACAAATGCAAAATTGTACCAAGATGTAGACCTCAGGATGTACAGTGCTGCTACTTTGACAGGAATCAGATTCCCCTTAACCCAGTGGGGGACACCTGACTGGCACTTGGTGCTTCAGTTTCACAAAATGTCCAATATGCAGGGCTTCAGACTGCGACCCTTTGACTTGGCGACATTAGTGCGAGTTGCACATTCCACCTGGTCACCTCAGTCAAAACATTGGGGCTGGGAATTGCCACGGAGCTGACGATACGATCATGATACTGCCGATACAATATGTATTGCTATTCTTACTGTTCTATGTGTATTGCAATTCTATACTGTGATTTGATTGCGATTTAATGTTCCAAACATATTGCTCACTATATGTCTGCTGCAGAGAGACGAGAGAGCATGAGAAAATCAGTCATGGAAATAAAGGCGCTGAAAACATGTTGGCTCACTATTTAAAAAGTTGGGAAAAAGCTATAGGTGTAGGTACAGCTGACAAGCACTATACCTTTATTTAATATTAGTACACAAAGATTAAAGGCAAATTCATCTCTATTGAACTAAATAATCAGAAAATTCTGGAGCCCTATTTTGATAGTAAAATAACAAATTGCCCAATTGCCAACTCCAAATTCATGACAATCAGTGGATTAGGTTGCATATGAAAATATTTGGAATCATGCATTCCTGCTTGGACATGTTAGAAGTACCACTTTTTCAAATACCATCTCAGTAGTATATTACACTATTTAATACATCATTGTGAATGAATTCAAATGGATTTACCCAATAAAGTCAATCACTTTCTGATAGCACCCAGTTTGAGTTGAACAAAACCTACCATACATATCTGCCCATTGTAGAAGTGCTCAGAAAGTTACTTTTTGGACCTGAATGCCAAAACATTCAAGAGATGAATGTGCTCAAAGTTGACCTATTTTGCATACCCCACCATACCATGAGACATCCATACCTTAATCACTGGAGAAGATAAACGGTTGAGATTTATATAATTTAAAAGCTTATTCCCGCTGGGGCCACCCATATGTAAAAGTAGTGGCCCCAGCCGACTTGTAAGTCGCTTTGGACAAAAGCGTCTGCTAAATGGGATATATTATTATTATATATTATTGACAAACTATTTTCAAATTTCATGGAAGAATTTTGTTTTCTTAAAAGAAACTCATTTTTGAAACCTTAAATGACAGTTATCTTTTTTGGACCCCAGGAAGAGTAGATGCTGCCTTGGTAACAGCTAATGGGGATCTTAATAAAATAGTAAATCTAAAAATGCATCAACTCCGATTTATTCTTCTTCTTCATATTCACGTGTTGTAGCTTTGACCAGTAGTTCCCATCCGGGGGTACTAGGACCTCTGGAGGGTACTTGGTCTATCCACAGAGGGTACCTTGAGAAGACTCATGAGAACATAGGGTTACTGGTAAAATGCACACGAGGGGGTACTTCAGGGATACTCTGGGTGGAGCAAAAATCAGTTGGTAGTACAGTAACCTCAAAAGTTTTGGAACCACTGGCTTAGACCTTATAGGTTTTTGAGTTGTGCCCGCCATCGGTTGAGACCCATGCTCTTGAATACGGGCCGCTCTGGGTGTCATGTTTTGGATGACACATTTACTAAAATGGGAATAAAATAGAAATTTCAACTGGTACCACAAAGATGGTTGGGAGGTCCACACATCAGAGAATGTTGACTTGAATAGGAATCTGTTTTAAATTATACTGTCAATCCTTCATAGGAAACGTATGGAAACCATAGAAATATAGATAATAGAATAGACATGAGCATTTAAGTTGACATTCGGCGGTGGGTGGACCGGCAGCTATCAGTGGCAGTAATTAGAAGATAAAATTACAATTCACTTAAAATATCTAATGGTGTACCAGCTAAATTGCAGTGGTCTGAAGGGATAGGTCTATTCTATTAATTACATTTCTATAAATGGAAAGAGGGGTCAGTAAGAGCTGAGCGAGGTGACATTAAATGGTGACTAAGAAAGAGCGAGGAAGGGGTTATCCAGACTGTTGAAACACTCTTGGTTTTACCACCACACAACAGAAAGACAAAGAAAACAGTTTAACATAACAATATGCCAATGGAAGGGAGGACATTGGCTGGTTACTCAGCTGTGGTGTGTGTGACTATTATGATTTCCCATTGTAGCCAATTCAGTTGCAGTAATTCAGTTAGATTTTTTGTAATCCCATTATCAATTTCACATTACCAGTTTTAAAATCACTTAATTCATAAACAAAATTGATTAGTAAAATCACTATAACTAATTGGTAGGTCTACCATTATTTGTTACTTCTGTGAACTTTCATTATACTCCCTATTCATGAGGGAGAGAAATTTTAAAATATCTTAAAGGTAAACAATATCTCCAAAACTAAATATACTCAGCAAAAAAAATAATTGTCCCTTTTTCAAGACCCTGTCTTTCAAAGATGATTCGTAAAAATCCAAATAACTTCACAGATCTTCATTGTAAAGGGTTTAAACACTGTTTCCCATGCTTGTTCAATGAACCATAAACAATTAATGAACATGCACCTGTGGAACAGTCGTTAAGACACTGACAGCTTGCAGACGGTAGGCAATTAAGGTCACAGTTATGAAAACTTAGGACACTAAAGTGGCCTTTCTACGGACTCTGAAAAAACACCAAAAGAAAGATGCCCAGGGTCCTTGCTCATCTGCGTGGACGTGCCTTAGGCATGCTGCAAGGAGGCATGAGGACTGCAGATGTGGCCAGGGCAATAAATCGCAATGTCCGGACTGTGAGATGCCTAAGACAGCGCTACAGGGAGACAGGACGGACAGCTGATCATCCTCGCAGTGGCAGACCAGGTGTAACAACACCTGCACAGGATTGGTACATCCCAAAATCACACCTGCGAGACATGTACAAGATGGCAACAACAACTTCCCGAGTTAAACCAGGAACGCGCAATCCCTCCATCTGTGCTCAGACTGTCCACAATAGGCTGAGAGGCTGGACTGAGGGCTTGTAGGACTGTTGTAAGGCAGGTCCTCACCGGCAACAACATCCCCTATGGGCACAAACCCACCGTCGCTGGACCAGATAGGACTGGCAAAAAAGTGCTTTTCACCGATGAGTCATGGTTTTGTCTCACCAGGGGTGATGGTCGGATTTGCGTTTATCGTCGAAGGAATGAGCGTTACACCGAGGCCTGTACTCTGGAGCGGGATCGATTTGGAGGTGGAGGGTCCGTCATGGTCTGGGGCAGTGTGTCACAGCATCATCAGACTGCGCTTGTTGTCGTTGCAGGCAATCTCAACGCTGTGCGTTCAGAGTGAAGACATCCTCCTCCCTCATGTGGTACCTTTCTTGCAGGCTCATCCTGACATGACCCTCTAGCATGACAATTCCACCAGCCATACTGCTCGTTCTGTGCGTGACTTCCTGCAAGACAGGAATGTTAGTGATCTGCCATGACCAGCGAAGAGCCTGGATCTCAATCCCATTGAGCACGCCTGGGATCTGTTGGATCGGAAGGTGAGGGCTAGGGCCATTCCCCCGCAGAAATGTCCGGGAACTTGCAGGTGCCTTGGTGGAAGAGTGAGGTAACATCTCACAGAAGAACTGGCAAATCTGGTGCAGTCCATGAGGAGATGCACTGCAGTACTTAATGCAGCTGGTGACCACACCAGATACTGACTGTGACTTTTCATTTTGACACCCCCTTTGTTCAGGGACACATTTTTCAATTTCTGTTAGTGAGATGTCTGTGGAACTTGTTCAGATTTTCTCAGTTGTTGAATCTTATGTTTATACAAATATTTACGTTCGTTAAGTTGCTGAAAAATAAACACAGTTGACAGTGAGGACATTTATATAATTTTTGCTTAGTTTATAAATGTTGACATTTCAGTAGTTGGCAGTGGTCTTTTCATCAACGAGGTGTTTTGTCTGCATTTCTGACACCTTAAGACTTTCTGGTAAATGTTTAAGACCCATTTTCCATCTGTTTATATAGAAATCAAAGCCTTTACTCATATAAAATTCTTAAAATGGAAAATGGTAAAACAAATTTAAAAAGTATCTATACCTTTATTTCCCCGAAAATATAGACTTAGCTGTCATTTGATACCCAATTTAATATGCTCCTACAAACTTCACTTTTGTGCCTATGGGTACTTTGATGGAAATGGCCATCTCTTAAGTGAAGGGTGGGTGGTATCTAACCTCCAAAGAGCGTCCACCCGACTGCCTAATCACAGCAATTTGAGGTAAGGCGTCCAAATGGAAATCCCAGCCTGATGTCTTTTGGTCCAGAAGTGAAAATATGCAAGAACATTTGAAAAATGTGTTATCAATATTTTTGGTGTTTGAAGGAACATTACTCTTACCTTGCATTCCTGAAATGACAGACTCCCAATTTGCAAGGCTAATTTAACTTAATATATCGAACAAATAAAAGACTGTTGTATATCATGTCATATCCCTAAATTGGGAAGAAACAAATGCACTGCAATGATTTGGGCTAAAAGTACTTTTCCATATTTCACAATGGACTTGCGTTACAGATGTGTATTGAGGACATAGAGCTAAAAACCAATCCCAAAATGAGTTCATACCCCACCACCTGACCAAATATCAGGCACACTACATCCTCAATCTTTTTAGAAAAACACTGAACAACTGGGAGACAAACATGACCATGTTGTCCACACTCCATTTTTGGACAGGCATCCAACTTCTATAAATCAAAAGGCAGCTGCTTTATGCAGCCTTTATGAAAATACCTCACCATTAACTAAAAGCTCACCAAGTCTTACTCAGTCCCTCCAGGATTCCATGGCTATTTTTCTGTCGCAAAATTAAATGATTCCTTGCATATTATGCAATCACCACACTATTTCCTCATAAAACAGTCAAGATTATCACAATAGTATCGAAGTTCAAAGGAGGGCTTTCAATTTCAACCAATCACCACACTTTTTCCGCATAATGTGGTTCCATCATATGGTACCTAAAGGGCGGCAGGTAGCCTAACGGTTAGAGCGTGGGGCCAGAAACCGAAAGGTCGCTGTTTCAAATACCCGAGCTGACAAGGCTCATAACTCTTATTTGCACTAGGGGCCCCATACTACTATAGCTAGCCCTGTAAAAAACATAACATAAAATAACATGTCTCTAATTTTTTAACAAGCCACACGTCAAACTATTCCCTCGCCAGTGCATTTCCGTGATAAATTGGTCAAAATCATTGCATATTGCCATGCAAAATGTCAGAATTGCCACAGCACAATCTAGCATTTTTTCCCGCAAATATAATTTAAAAATCCCCAATAAATCCTGGAATGGACTGCTCATTATAGCATCCAGAGAAAGTACTGTTGATTATCTCCATTCTGATTGAGATAGAGAGCATCATAAAAGAGAAATTGTTAATGTGGAGATTTAGGTAATGGGATAGTGTTTTAGGTGAGAGTCCAATGAGAGACTAGCTGGAATCCTGAGGAATGAGAGGAGCTCTAAACATCCACTAAGTGGATCTATAAATCTAACAACACCTCCAGCTTACATATCTGAGTAAACGGCAGGATAGTAAAGCAGAGGAGAGGCCTGGCGGGGTATGCCAGAGGCACAGAGGAGAGGCCTGGCGGGGTATGCCAGAGGCACAGCGGAGAGGCCTGGCGGGGTATGCCAGAGGCACAGAGGAGAGGCCTGGCGGGGTATGCCAGAGGCACAGAGGAGAGGCCTGGCGGGGTATGCCAGAGGCACAGAGGAGAGGCCTGGCGGGGTATGCCAGAGGCACAGAGGAGAGGCCTGGCGGGGTATGCCAGAGGCACAGAGGAGAGGCCCGGCGGGGTATGCCAGAGGCACAGAGGAGAGGCCCGGCGGGGTATGCCAGAGGCACAGAGGAGAGGCCTGGGGGGGTATGCCAGAGAGACAGAGGAGAGGCCTGGGGGGGTTATGCCAGAGAGACAGAGGAGAGGCCTGGGGGGGTTATGCCAGAGAGACAGAGGAGAGGCCTGGGGGGGTTATGCCAGAGACACCAAAGAGAAGCAGCTTAGTCTGACTGGAGCATGGGAGTCAGTCGGATAGGACTCCCATTGTTTACTTGGTCAGCATCTCGCCCACAAACCCAGCACAACAACCGCAGTTTAGCAGTGACATTTTCAGCAGTGTTCAGTTACGTCACTGGAAACAAAAGCTCTGCATGTACCTACCTCATCCTTCACGTCGCATGAGGTGAGGAGGGGGGTCATAAAACTCAACCAACACAAAATGAAGACAGTCACAGAGGGAGAATGCTTGATGGTTGTGAGGTGTCCAAGTGTGGGATGTGTTGGGAAGCCAGGGCCTTTAGCAGATCCTATGATGAAGTGCCACCTGCTTCATTTATTGGGCTTAGAAAGGTCAAATGGTATTGTGGAGAATTTCCAGCTTTACACCGATAGACTTCACCGAACCAACGTCACAAGTGTCCTTGAGAGAAGAACATGGTTCTATTGACACCTTTTAAATTAACTGGTATGCTACAATGTAGCCCTTTCAACCTCAATGAGACTGGTTGAAGTGCACATTGGACTGTATGAAAGCTTCTTCTTTACAGAGTAATAGATCTTTTGGAAACAATATGACACACACCCCTTCCAAAGCATTTATCTACCATCAGTTTTGTTAAGATGGACAGAGCAGCACAATTTCAGCCTGAAATGCTCCAAATTATATTCAACAATTACAGGTACTAAATTATGGTTTGTTATCAGACTGTCACATATTTCCATGTAGGAGACAAGACAAATTGCGTCTAGTAATTCAGTGACCCTGACGTTCAGTGTTGAATGCTCTCTGGAATGTGAGTGACCTCTCTCCCAGTGTTTTGCCTAGAGCTCAGCAACACACAAGTTAATAATATCCTCTTAGGGCTAGGGGCAGTGTTCTGAAGAATGACGTTCCCAAAGTAAACTGCCGGTTACTCATGCCCAGAAGCTAGGATACGCATATAATTGGTAGCATTGGATAGAAAACACTCGGAAGTTTCTAAAACTGTTAACCTCTCTGGTACAAGTGGGCGTCCCACCTTGACAACAGCCAGTGAAATTGCAGTGCGCCAAATTCAAAAACAGAAATCCCATAATTAAAATTCCTCAAACATAGAAGTATTATACACATTTACATTTACATTTAAGTCATTTAGCAGACGCTCTTATCCAGAGCGACTTACAAATTGGTGAATTCACCTTCTGACATCCAGTGGAACAGCCACCATTTTAAAGATAAACTTCTTGTAAATCCAACCACCGTGTCCGATTTCAAAAAAGCTTTACGGCGAAAGCACACCAAGCAATTATGTTAGGCCAGCATCTAGTCACAGAAAACCATACAGCCATTTTCCAGCCAAGGAGAGGGCTCGGAAAAGTCAGAAATAGCGATTAAATGAATCACTAACCATTGATGATCTTCATCAGATGGCACTCACAGGACTTCATGTTACACAATACATGTGTGTTTTGTTTGATAACGTTCATCTTTATGTCCAAAAACTTCATTTGAAATTGGTACGTTATGTTCAGAAATGCATTGTCTCAAACAAACATCCGGTGAAAGTGCAGAGAGCCACATCAAATTACAGAAATACTCATCATAAACATTGATAAAAGATACAAGTGTTAAACATACGATTTAAAAAGATAGTTCTCCTTAATGCAACCGCTGTGTCAGATTTCAAAAAGGCTTTATGGCGAAAGCACACTTTGCGATTATGTTAGGTTAGCTCCGAGCCACAGAAACCCATACAGCATTTTTCCAAACAAGGAGAGGTGTCATAAAAGTCAGAAAGAGAGTTAAAATGAATCACTTACCTTTTTTTGATCTTCATCTGGTGGCACTCCCAGGTCTCTATGTTTAGACCATAAAATGTTTGTTTTGTTTGATAATGCCCATTTTTATGACCAAAAACTAGCACTAGGTCTGGGTCTAGGTCCAGACTAAAAGTTTTAAAGTACAATAAAAGTTCGTAGAAACATGTCAAACAATGTTTAAAATCAATCCTCAGGTTGTTTTTGTCATAAATAATCAATAATACTTCAACAGGACAAAAGTTTTGTCAATAGAAAAGGAGAAACAAGAAAAGGAGCGCTCCCGATCACGTGCTTGACTCATGTCAGGAAATTTCCACTGTCCACTCATTGAACGTGGTGTGTCTCCCTCATTTTTCAGAGTAAAAGCTTGAAACAATGCCTAAAGACTGGCCACATGTAAAGGAAGCCATAGAGATCGTGAACTGTGTCCTAAGTATGGTGTATGGTGGATAGGCTTTCAATGGAAAAACAGCCTTTCAAAATAATAGTACTTCCTGGTTGTATTTCTCAGGTTTTCGACTGCCATATCAGTTCTGTTATACTCACAGACATTATTTTAACTTTTAACTTGAGGGTTTTCTATCCAAATCTACTAATTATATGCATATCCTAGGTTATGTGCCTGAGTAGCAGGCAGTTTAATTTGGGCACGCTTTTCATCCAGAGGTGAAAATACTGCCACCTACCCAAGAGAGGTTACAATAATGTCTGAGTATAACAGAACTGATTTGGCAGGCGAAAACCCAATCCATCCGGAAAATGTTTGAAGTCACAGTCCATTTCAATGTTTGTCTATGGGATATTCAAAGGAATTCCTGCCAGATTGCAGTTCCGATGGCATCCACCAGATTTCAAGTCTTTAGAAAGGGTTTCAGGCTTGTTTTTGAAAAATGAGTAGTTTTGAGTATTTTTTCTAAGGTGTCTCTCATTAGAAATGTAGTCTTGTTGCGCACGTAAATGAGGTGTGCGCTCTTCGTTATTTATCTTCCCTATCGAACATACTATTCTCAGTCTTAAATTGTATTGTTTATTTAGATAGAGCACCTGAGGATTAATTATAAACATCATTTGACTTGTTTGGATGAACTCGTAGTAACTTATGGATTTGTTTGTATGCATGTTGAACGAGTGAATTACTGAATCAAGCGCACCAACTAAACAGACAATTTGGGATATAAAGAAGGACCTTATCGAAACAAAACGACCATTTGTTGTGTAGCTGGGACCCTTGGGATTGCAAACAGAGGAAGATCTTTAAAAGGTAAGTGAATTATTTTATCGCTATTTGTTACTGTTGTGAGGCCTGTGCTGGTTTGGAAAAGTATTTGTGTGGGGCACTGTCCTCAGATAGTCGAATGGTATGCTTTCGCCATAAGGCCTTTTTGAAATCTGACAACGCGGTTGGATTAACAAGAAGTTAAGCTTTTAAATGATGTAGGACACTTGTATGTTCATGAATGTTTAATATTACAATTTTGTCATTTGAATTTGGCCTGCTCCAGCTTCACCGGATGTTGTCGATTTTGATCCCGTTAACGGGATCCGTGCACTAAGTCTGTAGTGTTGACATAAGTGAGAAAGAGAGAAACAAATAGAAGGGGAGTTGGGTATATGTTGGGGGTTGTTTAAGAATCAATCAATCAATGCCACATAAATACCTGAAATAACAAACTTAGCAAATTTAAAATACTATAAGACTGATGTGAATGGATATGGGCCTGCAATTCATTTCAACAAAGCATTATACAAAAGGGTCCATGTAATGAAATTAGCATACTCAACAATTTTGTAATAAACATCGGTCATTCCGATCATTTCTCTGGCATGTGTGGCACATGTTTCTTTTCCTTGTTGTGGACTTGATGGTAGTAAATTCAAATATAGGAGAGATAAAGGTGCTGGAAGTGTCCGATTCCAATACAAACATAAAACACTCACGATAACCATCACAACACACTGAAATTATTTCAGCATATTGATTCCATTACCCCTGAATCCCAAGGCAGAAATATAGAGGGCCGGATGGAGTAAAAGTCAAACGATTTGTGATTAGGCCTTTCCTTTGGCATCATCAGAGAGCAATTCCTTAACCAGACTGACGTTGGAGCAGCCAGAGCAGAATATACACTGCACCTGGCACCTACTACCATAATCTGTTCAAAGGCACTTATATCTTTTGTCTTGACTATTGACCCTCAAAAGGCACACATACACAATCCATGTCTCAATTGTCCCAAGGCCTAAAAATCATTCTTTAACCCATTTCCTCCCTTTCATCGACACTGATTGAAGTGGATTTAACAAGTGACATCATTAAAGGATAATAGCTTTTCCCGGGTCAGTCTGTCATGGAAAGTGCAGGTGTATACAGTACCAGTCAAATGTTTAGACACCTACTCATTCAACTGTTTTCTACATTGTAAAATAATAGTGAAGACAACAAAACTATGAAATCACACATATGGAATCATGTAGTAACCAAAAGTGTTAAACAAATCCAAATATATTTTAGTATAACTTGACTGGTACTGTATATGTGACTCACCACCTGGATCAGGTCTTATGTAGCAAAATTTAAAATTGTGTTTTTTACGTTGGATAAAAGTAAAGACTCAGAGCTACAACATGGTAAATCATACACTGCATTGTTGAGGGACAACGGGAAAGTAATTCTGCTTTGAAAGTTGATAAATGATAAACTTGTAAAATTACTTTTGAGAAATGGCTTTTGTTTTGGTAGTGAAGAGCCCTACTTTGTCTACACCCATTCAGCATCGTTCACACCCTCTTAAGCATTATCCCCACCCATCTCGTTTCACCCTCGGAGCGTTCAGAGCGCACACTTGACACTGGCCAATGATTTGTTAACCTATGGATAACATGAAGACAGCCCAACCAGCCCTGCTGACAATTTCATTACACTTTTTTGCGGACGTTTACTGACACCGGCCATATTCAACGCATGTTGTACACTTTAGGTTAACTTCTTATGGTATGGCCAAAAGCCGGGGAAAATGCAGCATGGCAAATTCAAATAAAATTATATAAAAATCTAACTTTCATTCAATCACACATGTAAGAAACTCAATTAAAGCTACACTCGTTGGGAATCCAGCCAACATGTCAGATTTTAAAAAGGCTTTTCAGCAAAAGCATAAGAAGCTATTATCTGATGATAGCACAACAGTAAACAAAGAGGGTAGCATATTTCAACCCTGCAGGTGCTACACAAAACGCAGAAATAAAATATAAAGCATGCCTTACCTTTGACGAGCTTTTTTTGTTGGCACTCCATTATGTCCCATAATCATCACAATTGGTCCGTTTGTTCGATTAATTCTGTCCATAAATAGCCAAAATGTCAATTTATTTGGCGCGTTTGATCCAGAAAAAAACAGCTTCCAAAATGCGCAACGTCACTACAAAATATTTCAAAAATTGCCTATAAACTTTGCCAAAATATTTCAAAATACTTTTGTAATACAACTTTAGGTATTTTTAAATGTTAATAATCGATCAAATTGAAGACTGGTCTATCTGTGTTCAATACAGGAAGACAACAAAACAAGCTACTTTTCAAGTCTTGCGCAACTCTCAACAGTGTTACGCAGTTCCTAGATGGCAGCACAAATGAATAACCTCAACCAAATTCCAGACTGGTGACATCCAGTGGAAGCAGTAGGAACTGAAAACAAGTTCCTAAGAAATATTGTTTGCCAATGAGAACTCACTGAACAGACAGACCTAATAAAAGTTTTAGGAACTTCAAAGTGTTTTCTATCCAAATCTACTAATAATATGCATATCTTATATTCTTGACATGAGTAGCAGGAAGTTGAAATCGGGCACGCTATTTATCCAAAAGTGAAAATGCTGCCCCCTATACCTTAAGTTAAGACATGTAGCTAGCTAGCTAGGTAAACATGTAAGATCACACACACACGTCACGTTAGCTAACGAGCCAGTTAGCTAGTTAAACAACAAACTATGCCAAATCATGTCGTTACTACCCTGCATGATTATGCTAGGCGCTAACCACCCAGATTCAATGTTAGCTAGCTAACATTAGGCTCTAACTAGCGAAGCAAACAGCTGTGGGATATGAATAACTTCAGCTCGGGTGCCAGCCAGCTAACAGTACACTTTAGCTTGAAATGAAACCACTGTCAAAATTAGAAATGTGTAATATCTGAAAATGTAGTCTAGCGTTAGCTAGTTATCTTACCTGTAAACATCATCATGCATGATGGACGCGTATCCCTATCATGGATGGCATGCCACAGCCCTTAGTTTGAAGATGTAATCCAGAGACAGGTGTTTTCTCC
The DNA here is from genome assembly GCF_036934945.1 of Oncorhynchus masou masou. Classification (NCBI taxonomy): domain Eukaryota; kingdom Metazoa; phylum Chordata; class Actinopteri; order Salmoniformes; family Salmonidae; genus Oncorhynchus; species Oncorhynchus masou. The sequence continues at coordinate 66,333,961 of NC_088212.1, forward strand.
ATCTCTTTAGCTATCACACTCTAATTCCACTGATTACAAAACTTTATCCTACAGAAAGTGGAGAGCAACACTTAGCTATAAAGCTCTACTACACATTTAAAAAAAACTGCGTTCAACAGGATTACCAACACAGACTGACCAACTCAAATAGACATAAGCCTTTTATATGGCAAACCAATCCGACCAAACTCCTCTGTCTGCATGTCCAGCCAAATCATTATCTCAGCCAATCATGACTAGTGGGAAGGTTGTTGACTTTCTGTGGCTTAACAAACAAGGCCTGTAAATTTAACCATTTTATTCATATTTACAGATGGCATACACATTTGTTATTAAGGCACATGAAAGTTCACATGTTCCAGAAGGCATTTCATCCCAAAAAAAAACAATTTTGATAAAAATGTATTAAAAAATATCTCCTGTCGTGACTTGCGGGATATATACAGTGCCTTGCAAAAGTACTCGGCCCCCTCGAACTTTGCGACCTTTTGCCACATTTCAGGCTTCAAACATAAAGATATAAAACTGTATTTTTTTGTGAATAATCCACAACAAGTGGGACACAATCATGAAGTGGAACGACATTTATTGGATATTTCAAACTTTTTTAACAAATCAAAAACGGAAAAATTGGGCGTGCAAAATTATTCAGCCCCCTTAAGTTAATACTTTGTAGCGCCACCTTTTGCTGCGATTACAGCTGTAAGTCGCTTGGGGTATGTCTCTATCAGATTTGCACATCGAGAGACTGAAATTTTTTCCCATTCCTCCTTGCAAAACAGCTCGAGCTCAGTGTGGTTGGATGGAGAGCATTTGTGAACAGCAGTTTTCCGTCCTTTCCACAGATTCTCGATTGGATTCAGGTCTGGACTTTGACTTGGCCATTCTAACACCTGGATATGTTTATTTTTGAACCATTCCATTGTAGATTTTGCTTTATGTTTTGGATCATTGTCTTGTTGGAAGACAAATCTCCGTCCCAGTCCCAGGTCTTTTGCACTCCATCAGGTTCTTCCAGAATGGTCCTGTATTTGGCTCCATCCATCTTCCCATCAATTTTAACCATCTTCCCTGTCCCTGCTGAAGAAAAGCAGGCCCAAACCATGATGCTGCCACCACCATGTTTGACAGTGGGTATGGTGTGTTCAGGGTGATGAGCTGTGTTGCTTTTACGCCAAACATAACGTTTTGCATTGTTGCCAAAAAGTTCAATTTTGGTTTCATCTGACCAGAGCACCTTCTTCCACATGTTTGGTGTGTCTCCCAGGTGGCTTGTGGCAAACTTTAAATGACACTTTTTATGGATATCTTTAAGAAATGGCTTTCTTCTTGCCACTCTTCCATAAAGGCCAGATTTGTGCAATATACGACTGATTGTTGTCCTATGGACAGAGTCTCCCACCTCAGCTTTCGATCTCTGCAGTTCATCCCGAGTGATCATGGGCCTCTTGGCTGCATCTCTGATCAGTCTTCTCCTTGTATGAGCTGAAAGTTTAGAGGGACGGCCAGGTCTTGGTAGATTTGCAGTGGTCTGATACTCCTTCCATTTCAATATTATCGCTTGCACAGTGCTCCTTGGGATGTTTAAAGCTTGGGAAATCTTTTTGTATCCAAATCCGGCTTTAAACTTCTTCACAACAGTATCTCGGAACTGCCTGGTGTGTTCCTTGTTCTTCATGATGCTCTCTGCGCTCTTAACGGACCTCTGAGACTATCACAGTGCAGGTGCATTTATACGGAGACTTGATTACACACAGGTAGATTGTATTTATCATCATTAGTCATTTAGGTCAACATTGGATCATTCAGAGATCCTCACTGAACTTCTGGAGAGAGTTTGCTGCACTGAAGGTAAAGGGGCTGAATAATTTTGCACGCCCAATTTTTCAGTTTTTGATTTGTTAAAAAAGTTTGAAATATCCAATAAATGTCGTTCTACTTCATGATTGTGTCCCACTTGTTGTTGATTCTTCACAACAAAATACAGTTTTATATCTTTATGTTTGAAGCCTGAAATGTGGCAAAAGGTCGCAAAGTTCAAGGGGGCCGAATACTTTCGCAAGGCACTGTATGTCTAGTTTCCTGAAACGAGCCACATATGTAGGCTATATATTGTCCTAGTTTCAAAAGAAAACCGTAGAACGTCTAGGTGGAGGTCTCAGCTTAAGTCTTCATTGCATGAAAGTAAAAATGTGTTAAGTGAATGATAGACCTACACTCTATCCATATCAAAACACCCTCATTCACAGGGGTAGGGAGAATTCTATTTCAGACAATCTAGGAAATTAACTTGAATCTAGGGTATGTCATACAGTGAATTGATGAATCCTCATTAGGGCTGGTATTGCTGTCGGGGGTACGCCAAAATAAAAACGTGATTCATATTAAAAAAACTTGACTGAGTAGCTTCATTTCACTGCCAAAAAATACAATTAAACCATCTAGTGTTCAGCGAAATAACAACAATGTCAAATAATTAACATCCAATCACATTAACTGTTACTCTCGTGGGAATTCCACTAACGGTCCGTATGTAGCCAAACGTAGCTGCTACTCATGTTGGTCTCTGTACTGATGGAGCAAAAACCATGACAGGGAGACATAGTGGAGTGGTAACGCACATGCAAGCAGTAGCTCCCGACACCACTTGGGTACACAGCAAGAGCCTCTCGGTGGATGCTGCCGCAAAGGCAATGCCTGACAACATGAAAGACATTTTGGACACTATAGTGAAAATGGTTAACTTTGTTAAAGGCCCCTGAACTCTCGTGTATTTTCTGCACTATGCAATGATATGAGCAGCAACCATGTAACTATTTTACAACATACAGAAGTGCGCTGGTTATCAAGGGGCAAAGTATTGACACTTTTTTTATTGAGAGACATCTGGGTGATGTTTTTCCCTTGCCTGAATGATCTGAATCTTGGATTACAGTGACTCTACTTAACTATATTCAATGTGAGGGACAAAATTGAGCCTGTTTGAGCTCTTCTGTATGCATTAACAAGGACAACACACAGGTATTTCCATCATTGTATGATGTTTTGTGTGCAAATTAACTCAAGCTCACGAACAATGTCAAATGTGATATAGCGAAGCACCTGAGTGAGTTGGGTGCACAATCACGCAGGTACTTTCCCAAAACGGATGACACAACCAACTGGATTTGTTATCCCTTTCATGCCCTGCCTCCAGTCCACTTACCGATATCTGAACAAGAGAGACTCATCGAAATTGCAAAAAGCAATCCAGATTTCTGGATTGGGCTGCGCTCAGAGTATCCTGCCTTGGCAAACTGTGCTGTTCAGACATGCCCTTTGCAACCACGTACCTATGTGAGACTGGATTCTCGGCCTTCACTAGCATTAAAACTAAATACAGGCACAGACTGTGTGGGAAATGATTTAATACTGACTCTCTCCAATACAACATTGCAGAGTTACAGTATGTGCATCCTTTCAAGCACACCCTTCTCATTAACCTGTGGTGAGTTATTCACAATTTTTGATGAACAAATACAGTTTTATATGTAAGATGGTTAAATAAAGAGCTAAATTATTGATTATTATATTATTTGTGCCCTGGTCCTATAAGAGCTCTTTGTCACTTCCCACGAGCCGGGTTGTGACAAAAACGGCCTCATTCTTATGTTTAATAAATGTATCGTATAGTGTGAGTGTGTGGCAGTCTTATAATGATGGCAAAAAACAATATTTGAGAGTGCGCTGACCCTGGTAATAGAAGGGGTATGCAGCTGGAGGTTGAATGTTTGAAGGGGTGCGGGACTATAAAAAGTTTGGGAACCACTGTCATAGGTTCTCAATGGATGAATTGCAAGCAAGTGAAATCGAATCAGTCTTGACATTCTGAATGCAGTAATCTATGTCAGTGGTGCTGTGGTTGGTCTCTGATTACAGAGTTGAGGTGTATCCATCCTGAACTTGAGCTGGCCACATGTCACTCCTGTTTATGGGATACATGTTGTCCTTGTATGTCTGCTGAATCTTAATTCCCTAGTCACAACAAGGACCAGACTTCTGAATCTATGACATTCCAATCCTGATGACTCCACTTAATGTTTGCCGTCTGTGCACCTCCCCCTTACCATCTCCTCTTTCTGTGCCTCCATCCTACTGTACATCAAGAGGTCAATGCTACAGCTGGGAATTTCCAGAGACCTCACTATAAAATATTGTCATGATACCTAGGTGCCGATATGATATATATTGCGATTCGCACAATTTTATATGTATTGTGATTCAATACTGAGATTATTTTTTTTTTTTTGCAATTTCATGTTCCAAACATGTTGCTCACTATACACTGAGTGTACAAACACTAGGAATGCCTGCTCTTTCCACAATTGAGACATGGAATGTGTATGTGTGCCATTCAGAGGGTGAATGGGCAAGAAGAGATTTAAGTGCCACTGAACAGGGCATGGAAGTAATACCAGGCGCACCGGTATGAGTGTGTTAAGAACTGCAACGCTGCTTGGTTTTTCCACACTCAACAGTTTCCCATGTGTATATAGAATAGTCCACCACTCAAAGGACATCCAGCCAACTTGACACAACTGTGGAAAGCATTGGAGTCAACATGGGCCAGCATCCCTGTGGAACACTTTTGGCACCTTGTAGAGTCCATGCCGACGAATTAAGGCTGTTCTGAGAGAAAACAGGGGTGCAACTCAATATTATGAAGGTGTTGCCAATGTTTTGTACACTCACGTGTATGTTTGCTGCAGACGAGAGAGCATGAGAAAACGAGTTTTGATCAAAATCAGGAAAATAAGTGCTGAAAACATATTGGCTCACCATTTAAAAAGATTGAGAACAAGTTATAGATTGGAAAATACTAGAGCTAGCTAACGCTACCTACAGTAGCAAAAAAGTCAAATATCGATATATCGGGCCAAAATAATATTGCGATATGTACAGTTGAAGTCGGAAGTTTACATACACTTAGGTTGGAGTCATTAAAACTTGTTTTTCAACCTCTCCACAAATTTAATGTTAACAAACTATAGTTTTGGCTAAAGTCGGTTAGGACATCTACTTTGTGCATGACGCAAGTAATTTTTCATGGCTTTAGAAGCTTCTGAAAGGCTAATTGACATCATTTGAGTCAATTGGAGGTGTACATGTGGATGTATTTCAAGGCCAACCTTCAAACTCAGCACCTCTTTGCTTGACATCATGGGAAAATCAAAAGAAAATCAGCCAAAACTTTGTAGAGCTCCACAAGTCTGGTTCGTCCTAGGGAGCAATTTCCAAACGCTGAAGGTACCACGTTCATCTGTACAAACAATAGTATGCAAGTATAAACACCATGGGACCACGCAGCCATCATACCGCTCAGGAAAAAGACACATTCTGTCTCCTAGAGATGAACGTACTTTAGTGTGAAAAGTGCAAATCAATCCCAGAACAACAGCAAAGGACCTTGTGAAGATACTGGTAGAAACAGGTACAAAAGTATGTATATCCACAGTAAAACGAGTCCTATATTGACATAACCTAAAAGGCCGCTCAGCAAGGAAGAAGCCACTGCTCCAAAACCACCATAAAAAAATCCAGACTATGGTTTGCAACTGCACATTGGGACAAAGATCATACTTTTTGGAGAAATGTCCTCTTTGTCTGATGAAACAAAAATGGAACTGTTTGGCTATAATGACCATCGTTATGTTTGGAGGAAAAAGGGGGAGGCTTGCAAGCCGAAGTACACCATCCCAACCGTGAAGCACGGGGGTGGCAGTATCATGTTGTGGGAGTGCTTTGCTGCAGGATGGACTGGTGCACTACACAAAATAGATGGCATCATGAGGTAGGGAAAAATGTGGATATATTGAAGCAACATCGCAAGAAATCAGTCAGGAAGTTAAAGCTTGGTCGCAAATGGGTCTTCCAAATGGACAATGACCGCATGCATACTTTCAAAGTTGTGGCAAAATGGCTAAAGGACAACAAAGTCAAGGTATTGGAGTGGCCATCACAAAGCCCTGACCTCAATCCTATAGAAAAATGCATGGGCAGAACTGAAAGTGTGTGCGAGCAAGCAGGCCTAGTAACCTGACTCGGTTACACCAGCTCTGTCAGGAGGAATGGGCCAAAATTCAGCCAACTTATTGTGGGAAGCTTGTGGAAGGCTACAAAAAAAACATTGGACCCAAGTTAAACAATTTAAAAGGCAATGCTACCAAATACGAATTAAGTGTACGTAAACTTCTGACCCACTGGGAATGTGATGAAAGAAATAATAGCTGAAATAAATCATTCTACAATGTTATTCAGACATTTAACATTCTTAAACAAAAAAGTTGTGATCCTATCTGACCTAAGACAGGGAATTATAACTAAGATTAAATGTTAGGAATTGTGAAAAACTGAGTTAAATTGTATTTGGCTAAGGTGTATGTAAACCTCCGACTTCAACTGTATCTGTATCCATTTTCTCCCGCTTCACTAGTCAATGCAACAGTAGAGGTAAGCTTGTGTGTGGAGAGGAATATTGCAACAAGTGGCCTGCAGTGAACAAATCTCTGTGTTTGGGACAATAACATCGTTTTGACACACATCGACAATTTCACTCAGGAAGTCCTTAACTCCACAGGCTCTAGGCCTATGCAGAGCAGGACAGCCTGGCAGATGAGAGGAGTGGAGCTTGGCGAGATATATATATAGCCTAATCGTCACTTGCCTGAAAAGATTAGAAACACATTTTCAGAGCTTGAGTTGTAAACGCTTTTTCTTGGTGCATTCTTCATCTGTGGTTATTTAGTTTGCTGGGGGCCTGTTTTGACCACAAAATGCATTTCGTGCTAAGCCCCATCCGTTTTTTTTTTTCATTCTACAGATGTATTCCAAGCGTTAGTAAATGACTCATTTTCTTTTTTATGGCGTGGAGGAAATCTGCAAATAATAACAATTTACATACCAGCTAAAACTGGAGCCAAATTGCTTGGTGGGGTATGTTAAAACACTATGGTGTATCTTCATTAAAAAGTTCAAAGCTAGAATCCTATTAATTTGGCCTTTGACCAAAGTGTGTCACACCGCAGTTGGGACACCAGAACTGGCCCCCTTATAGGCTGCGTGCTGCCTCACTTGTCTGTACTTTCTCCATTTGCAAAAAAATAAATACATCAACAACATATGAATGCCATTGGTTTCATCCAATTCTCTAATTGTCTTAAACATATCATTTTAGAGGAAGCACACAATTTAGAAACCATGGAGTGTATTAGTCCAAATGTGGCTGTTATAAAATGTTCATATTTACTAAGCTTTTGGTTGCTTACTGTAATGCTATCTAATGTGTCACATATGGGCCAGTATATCTTCTCTCCAATCTCAGACACATTGACTGAAGCTGCTCTTGGGGTCTTCCACACGCACAATGCCTCCTGAATACCACATCACCACAAATCAACATGGAAGTATTAGGGGGGGGGGGATACGATAAACAAACACACACAGACCATATATTGGAACCCAAGCACACATGGGTGTCCAAGGACATCTGAAGACATGAGTGATGTTTGGCTGAACTACTGGTACTGCTTCTATATTTAACTACCACCCTACTGGGGATGGATGTTTGGAGGATGATGCTGTGAGGATGCTCTCATAGCTCATTGATCCCTAGGAGACGGAGCGTGAAGATGGCTCTGCAGTGTGATACATTAGTTCTATAACTCACAGAGCAGCTCAGCCATGACGGCCACCACCAGAGCAGACCCAGTGACTCAGACAGGAAGAGACCACAATACCCCACAGCACAACATCCTCAAAATAAGTATATTTGTTCTTCACTAAGAGCTTGTGTCTCCTTTGTAAAATCCCATAAATACCCATGCATAAACAAGGTCTTTGGAATGTTCACCTAAAACCATTGACACTAGCCAGAGACCTTCAGACTTCCGCTGCAGCTCTGACATCTACATTGCATTCATGTAGATTTCTGTCATTCATTAAAAGCACTTTTTTTTTTTTTTTAAGGCTCTCGAAGTCAATTCTGATTCCCATGCAAAATAGCCATTTGAGTGACTAAAATATTACTCATAATATTTTGGGGGGATAGAAAATGTAAATATTTGAGAAAAAGTACTCTCTCTCACATGGCTAACTACAAGGAAGTTTGAAAAGACAGGCTGTGGGCGGGAAGCTTAGATTCATGAGCTCACCTTGACTGACAGCTCTTTGAAATGCGTACCTATTAAGCCCAATTCCATCTTTTCTGCTGTTTAATGTTTCAACTAATTAATCTGGTTGTTATATACATACATTTTGTTATTCTAAGCCAATCAGATGTTTAATAAAAATGTATGGCTTGGGGGCTAGAAAGGTTAAGTTACACAATTGTCTAAGTTCCCACTAGTGGCCAAATTCAAAGCTCAGATAAATAAATTGTTCTGATATTTTTAGTACCTTTTGAGATAAGTCAGCATACCTTATTTAAAATTGAGATGTGACAAATAAAAAATGTATTTGAATGCACCAAATACAACAGGTTGACCTTACAGTGCAGTAGACCTTACAGTGAAATATGCTTACTTACAAGCATTTAACCAACAATGCAGTTTTAAGAAAACATCTAAAAAAAAGTAAGAGAACAATAACAAATCATTAAAGAGCAGCAGTAAACAACAATAGCGGGGCTATCTATATACAGGAGGGGGGGGGGGTACCGGTACAGAGTCAATGCGTTGGATACCGGTGTCGAGGTAATATGTACATGTAGGTAGAGTTATTAAAGTGACCATGCATAAAAAAAATAAACAGAGTAGCAGAGCGTAAGGGGGGGGGGTTGCAAATAGTCTGGGTAGTCATTTGATTAGATGTTCAGGAGTCTTATGGCTTGGGGGTAGAAGCTGTTTAGAAGGCACAGGACCTAGACTTGACACTCCGGTACAGCTTGATGTGCGGTAGCAGAGAGAACAGTCTATGACTAGGGTAGCTGGAGTCTGACAATTTTTAGGGCCTTCCTCTGACACTGCCTGGTATAGAAGTCTTGGATGGCAGGAAGCTTGGCCCTAGTGATGTACTGGACCGTACGCACTACCATCTGTAGTGCCTTGCGTTCAGAGGCCGAGCAGTTGCCTGATGCAAACGGTCAGGATGCTCTCGATGGTGCAGCTGTTAAAGCTTTTGAAGATCCGAGTACCCATGCCAGATCTTTTCAGTCTCCTGAAGAGGGAATAGGTTTTGTCATGCCCTCTTCTAGACTGTCTTGGTGTGCTTGGATCATGTTCGTTTGTTGGTGATGTGGACGCCAAGGAACTTAAAGCTCTCAGCCTGCTCCACTACAGCCTTGTCGATGAGAATGTGGGCATGCTTGGTCGTCATTTTCCTCCGCAATCATCTCCTTTGGCTTGATCACATTGAGGGAGAGGTTGTTGTCCTTGCACTACATGGTCAGGTCTCTGACTTCCTCCCGAGAGGCTGCCTCATCGTTGTCGGTGATCAGTGTCTACCCTTACCACCTGGGGGCGGCCCGTCAGGAAGTCCAGGATCCAGTTGCAGAAGGAGGTGTTTAGTCCCAGAGTCCCTAGCTTAGTGATGAGCTGAGGGAACTACGGTGTTGAACGCTGAGCTGTAGTCAATGAATAGCATTCCCACATAGGTGTTCCCATTGTCCAGGTGTGAAAGGGCAGTGTGGAGTGCAATAGAGATTGCATCATCTGTGGATCTGTTGGGGCAGTATGCAATTTGGAGTGGGTTTAGGGTTTCTGGGATAATGGTGTTGATGTGAGCCTTGTCCAGCATTTCATGGCTACAGACATGAGTGCTACGGGTCGGTAGTCATTTAGGCAGGTTACCTTTGTGTTCTTGGGCACAAGGACTATGGAGGTCTACTTGAAACATGTTGGTATTACAGACTCAGACTTGTGAAAAGGCAGTGCTAATATATGCACATGGCATATTTCATGAGCATTCCTTGATGAAATGGGTTTTTCATGCTAGCAGTCGTACCTGCATGTCACATTCTCACAGTAGCAGCATATCTTGGCGAACTACAATTAAATAATAATGCCAGAAAATCAAGTGTTTGGAGGATACACTGTCACGGGTGTTAGGCCCAAGATGAAGTCGAGTGCTGGCAAACCGTGTCAATATATCCTCCAAACACCGGCTGAGAGGGCAATATCACTTTTATACAACAGATTATAAACATATTCAAATAACGATTGACATATTTTCATTCAAATATGCAAGGTTTATTCAAATCTCCGCTGTTGAGAAATTGTTAGTCTAAAAGAAATGTTAGATAATGTCTAGAGGCTTTTATAGTGGAGATAAAGTTTATAAATTGCTTGGCTGGGCTGATGAGACAGTGGATTGCGCAGTCAGATGAAACAGAGTAAATAGTAGAGTAAATGGTTACTGGTTAAATGGTAACTTGTGGAATAGACACCGGCTGCAATGCGGTTTTAGCCAATCAGCATTACTGATTAGACCCACCTGTTGTATAACATGTTAATTGATTTCAGGTATCACAGCTTACATTTAATGCATTTTACCTTATTTAACTGTAAAAAAAATGTTTTTACTGTAATATTACATTTACATAAGTATTCAGACCCTTTACTAGTACTTTGTTGAAGCACCTTCCTCAATCTACTCACAATACCTCAATGACAAAGCGAAAATAGGTTATAAATATTTGCATATTTATTACAAATAACAAACCTGAAATACCTTATTTACATAAGTATTCAGACATAGCTATGAGACTCGAAATTGAGCTCAGGTGCATCCTGTTTCCATTGATCATCTTTGAGATGTTTCTACAACTTGATTGGAGACCAACTGCGGTAAATTCAATTGACTGGACATGATTTGGAAAGGCACACACTTTCTTAAATAAGTACAGCCTTGTAACCAACATCGGCGAAGGTGTGTTTGCGGAGAGGCGTGGTTTAAATAGCTACTCTACTGATGTCAACATTTGACTGTAGGGTGTCAGCAAATATAATTAAGTTTACACTATTCATTTATGGCAAAGATAATTATATATCTCCCCTTTCATCTGTGTCTGGTGTTAGCTAGTTACTGGCTAGCTAGGTCTTCAGCCAGCATGGAACAAAAGGGCGGGGGGGGGTCGTTCAGAACTCTGACTCAGTTGTCATGTCAACACATCCGTCAGTGCTGCTGTGAACCACATCACAAGAAACATGCTGAACAGGAGATCTATTAAATGTTTTACATTATTATTGCAATTTCAATGTTTGAGATGCTTTGTGTATCACCAAATTAGCTTGATGATTTTACTGCTACACTGCATCAATGTTTGACACAAGGTAAGTGTACCTATTAAGACCACCAAAATCTAAGTCTATAAATTTAACATAATATAAACTGCTTAAATTATTGTAAGAAAACTGGATATCAAATGAATTATTAATCTTGTTAAGTTTAATGCCTTGTACTTACAACATATTTTAATAAGACACAAATAATTGATAAAATGTGAAAAGTCCAGACTCGGATTAATGTGCACCAAATGTACCCTTTAACCTCTTACATCTATGGGGGCGCTATTTCATTATTGGATAAATAAAACGTGCCCGTTTTAAGCGCAATATTTTGTCACAAAAAGATACTCGACTATGCATATAATTGACAGCATTGGAAAAAGAAAACACTCTGACGTTTCCAAAACTGCAAAGATATTGTCTGTGAGTGCCCCAGAACTGATGCTACAGGCGAAACCAAGATGAAACTTCAAACAGGAAATTTTTGAGGCTCTGTTTTTCATTGTCTCCTTATATGGCTGTGAATGCGCAAGGAATGAGCCTGCCCGATCTATCGTTTCCCCAAGGTGTCTGCAGCATTGTGACGTATTGGTAGGCATATCATTGGAAGATTGACCATAAGAGACTACATTTGCCAGGTGTCCGCCCGGTGTCCTCCGTCGAAATTGGTGCGTCATCTTCAACTGCACGTCTTTTTCCAAGCGATGCACCGGAGAAAGTAGACATCCACAAACGATATATCAATGAAGAGATATGTGAAAAACACCTTGAGGATTGATTCTAAACAGCATTTGCCGTGTTTCAGTCAATATTATGGAGTTAATTTGGAAAACAGTTCACCATTTTGATGACAGAATTTTCGTTTTTTTTTTGGTACCCAAACGTGATGTACAAAACGGAGCGATTTCTCCTACACAAAGAATCTTTCAGGAAAAACTGAACATTTGCTATGTAACTGAGAGTCTCCTCATTGAAAACATCTGAAGTTCTTCAAAGGTAAATGATTTTATTTGAATCCTTTTCTGGTTTTTGTGCAAATGTTGACCGCTAAATGCTACGCTAGCTATCAATACTCTTACACAAATGCTTGTTTTGCTATGGTTCAAAAGCATATTTTGAAAATCTGAGATGACAGTGTTGTTAACAAAAGCCTAAACTTGAGAGCTAGCACATTCATTTAATTTCATTTGCGATTTTCATAAATAGTTAACGTTACGCTAATGAGCTTGAGGCTATAACTGGATACAGGTTTTTTTCATAGCCAAACGTGAACAAAACGGAGCGATTTGTCCTACACAAATAATATTTCTTGAAAAACTGAACATTTGCTATCTGAGAGTCTCCTCATTGAAAACATGCGCTTGAGGCTATAAATAGGATCCGGGATTGCTCGACGCAAGAAGTTAAGCCCATGGGTGTTTCAAATAAAAATGTCAACATTTACAAACTTACATTTCTAATATAAAATGCGATATATTAAACTCCCCTAAAGTCATTCAAAAAAACGGATAATTCGCCCCAGTCTGAAGTCCTGAGAACTCTGGAGCATGTTTTCATCATCAAGAATCTCTGTACCTTGCTCCGTTCATCTTTCTCTTCAATCCCGACTACTCTCCCCGTCCATGCCGCTAACAAACATCTCCACAGCATGATGCTGCCACCATCATGCATCACCGTAGGGATGTTATTGGCCAGGTGCCTGGTTTCTTCCAGACTGAACTATTTGGCCTGAACGCCAAGCGTCACGGCCAAATAGTTCAATCTTGGTTTCATCAGACTAGAGAATCTGGTTTCTCATGGTCAGAGTCCTTTAGGTGCCTTTTGGCAAACTCCAAGCAGGCTGCCATGTGCCTTTACTGAGGAGTGGCTTCTGTCTGGCCACTCTACCATAAAGGCCTGATTGGTGGAGTACTGCAGAGATAGGAGAACCTTCCAGAAGGACAACCATCTCCACAGAGGAACTCTAGAGCTATGGCAGAGTGACCATCGGGTTCTTGGTAACTTCCTTGACCAAGGCCCTTCTCCCCCGATTGCTCAGTTTGGCCGGGCGGCCAGCTCTAGGAAGAGTCTTGGTGGTTCCAAACTTCTTCCATTTAAGAATGATAGAGGCCACTGGGTTCTTTTCACTATAGAGGCCACTGGTACAATTTCATGAAAAACAAGACTGACTGTTCATAACCTTTAAGAGTACATCTGCCAACAAAAAGATGTAGGCAGTATATTGCTGCATCCATACTGGTCTGTTTTTCCTTGAAAAGGAACATCGAACCATTAATGGAAATCACTGAGGTTTACAGATATTTCCCATTCCCACTGAAAAAAAAAATGGCTCCACTCTCAATCCATCCTGGCTTCCACAACATTGACATAGATTATGCAACAGGTAGGCTGCTCACGGGCTCCTCCACCTGCTGGTCTGGTTCGTTAGGGTCCGGTCTGGTCTATTTCACTGGACCTCTTGAAAGGCCTGGATGAGACTGACTGACTGACTGCTATCAAAGTCAGATGGCCGTTGTGATTAGAGGTTGGCCGATTAAATCGGAATGGCCGATTAATTAGGGCCGATTTCAAGTTCTCATAGCAATCGTAAATCGGTATTTTTGGGCGCTGATTTCAGATTATTTAAAAAAAATCATTTTATTTAACTAGGAAAGTCAGTTAAGAACACATTCTTATTTTCAATGACTGCCTAGGAACTGTGGGTTAACTGCCTTGTTCAGGGGCAGAATGACAGATTTTCACCTTGTCAGCTCAGGGGTTCCAATCTTGTAACCGCACAGTTAACTAGTCCAACGCTCTAACCATTGCACTCCCCGAGTAGCCTGCCTGTTACGCGAATGTAGTAGAAGCCAAGGTAAATTGCTAGCTAGCATTAAAATTATCTTATAAAAAAACAATCATAATCACAAGTTATATCTACTGATCCAGTTTAGCAGGCAATATTAACCAGGTGAAATTGTGTCATTTCTCTTGCGTTCATTGCACGCAGAGTCAGGGTATATGCAACAGTTTGGGCTGCCTGGCTCATTGCGAAACAATTTGCCAGAATTTTACGTAATTATGACATACATTGAAGGTTGTGCAATGTAAACAAGAATATTTAGACTTATGGATGTCACCCGTTAGATAAAATACCGAACGGTTCCGTATTTCACTGAAATAAACGTTTTGTTTTCGAAATGATAGTTTCCGGATTCGATCATATTAATGACCAAAGGCTCGTATTTCTGTGTTTTATTATGTTATAATTAAGTCCGATTTGATAGAGCATTCTGACTGAGCAGCAGCAGGCCTGTAATCATTCATTCAAACAGCACTTTCGTGCGTTTTGCCAGCAGCTCTTTGCAAGCACAGCGCTGTTTATGACTTCAAGCCTATCAGCCTAATGGCTGGTGTAACCAATGTGAAATGGCTAGCTAGTTAGCTGGGTGTGCGCTAATACTGTTTCAAACGTCACTCGCTTTTAGATTTGGAGTAGTTATTCCCCTTGCGCTGCAAGGGCCGCGGCTTTTCTGGAGCGATGGGTAACGATGCTTCGAGTGTGGCTGTTGTATGTGTTCCTGGTTCGAGCCCAGGTAGGAGCAAGGAGGGGGACGGAAGCTATACTGTTCCACTGGCAATACTATAGTGCCTATAAGAACATCCAATAGTCAAAAGTATATGAAATACAAATGGTATAGAGAGAAATAGTCCTATAAATACTATATTAACTACAACCTAAAACCTCTTACCTTGGAATATTGAAGTCTCATGTTAAAAGGAACCACCAACTTTCATATGTTCTCATGTTCTGCGCAAGGAACTTAAATGTTGTTAGCTTTTTTACATGGCACATATTACCTTATTTTCCAACACTTTGTTTTTGCATTATTTAAACCAAATTGAACATGTTTCATTATTTTTTGAGGCTAAATTGATTTTATTGATGTTTTATATGAAGTTAAAATAAGTGTTAATTCAGTATTGTTGTAACTGTCATTATTACAAATATAAATTAAATTGTTTGTTTAGTTTTTTTAATAAAAAAAAATATATATATATATTTTTTTAAATAAAAAAATATAAATCGCCCGATTAATCGGTATCGGCTTTTCTGGTCCTTCAATAAAGGTTATCGGTGTTGAAAAAAAATCATATTCGGGCGACCTCTAGTTGTGATGCATGATTACTCTGAAATGCAAAGCGCTTCTCTAGACAAGATGACTTGGTTTCAGCTTAGCACTGAGAGACTAGAGAGCATCTTAGTAATGCTACCAAATCTCCCTCATGTACTTTCACCTAAGCCAGGAGGTATGTGCCTGGGCTTACCAAGAAATCACCTGACTGCATAAAAAAAATGGACAGGATTGTAAAGTCTACTTTCATGTCAAGAGAAAAACAAGAATGACTTGTAGGCATACAGAGTGAGGTCTATTTATTCTGACAAGAATGTCAATGCTACATGAGGTTTGCATGACAAGGCCTCACCTAAATCAAACAAAGTTTCCATTTGTTAAATAAGAATTTTTCACCAAAAAAAAAAAAATCCTTTGACAAAAGGCTAATTCCATCATCCTGTTTTTCTGCTCAAACCAAATAGAGACTAGGTATACCCCAGCCAGGCTAACAACTAGCAGGAAACCTCATTCACCAGGGCAAATCAAAGTGTGGAGTCTCTCAGCACTGAGGTGAGCAGGGCTTGACATTAAGGCCTTGTCATTAAGGCCTTGTCCAGGAAAGTAAAAATTGTGAGACAACCAGAAAATAGATTTCAGCTGTCCAAATGGATAAGTAAAAATCACTGTATCAAACAAGTACTCTGATCAGAACTGGAACAGGCAGCACACAGCAGGACAACGCATGGTAGACATTGAGTAAATTGCCTATATTCCAATAGCATATTTAAATAAAATGTTATATTTTACACAAAGCAAGAGAACAACGGAGACAGAGCTAGTCTCACCAAAGCAGCAAAAATGATCCAGTCAGAAAATATGTTTTCCTCTCTCTTGAATGTCAGATGATCTAGGCCAGGAATTCCCAAACTGGGGTACGCACAATGCTGTCGGGGGTACGTCAAATAAAAATGTGATTCACATTTATTTATTTATTTTTAAATAAAAAATGTATTTTTAAAAAGTGTCATTTTCAACCAGCCCATTTAGATGTTCCAATGGGGCTATACATTTGGGTGAGGTTTTTTCTCCCCCTGCCTAAATAGCCTCGTTTCACTGCCAAAAATAAAATGAAACCATATCGTGTTGACAACAATGTCAAATAAAAGTAGCCTAGTCAAATAATTAATCACATTAAAAGCTACTCTTGCGGGAATTCCACTTAACGGTCCGTATGTATTCAAACGTAGCTGCTGCTCATTCTGTTCTCTAAAATGGATTAAATGGTTAAATATATTAAGGCCTGCATCCAGACACATACCAGCTCTACTGGTAGCACTGATACTACCAGCAGTACTACACCTGCACCTGTCGACGACACAAGTTGTTCTGCTTCCAGGAGCACATCCAATGCTAGTAATTCTACATTTGTTGATAGCCCAGCTAGCATGGACACTGACAGTTGTGAATCTGATGCAGCCAAAGAGCTACTGCCCCCCTTACCCGGGAAAGCATGAACAACAGACAGGGATGTTGGACCATTGAAGAGGCGCAAATATGATGAGAACTACATTGATTTGGGGTTCACTTATATTGGGAGTAGTGCCTTTCCTCAGCGACAGTGTGTTATATGTGAAAAAGTACTCACACAACTGGATGAAACATTCACTCTAGTATAGACATTTAGAAACAAAACATGCCAACTTCAAAAATAAGCCACAGGAGATTGAGCGAAAACTAAGACAAGTTTCAAGTAGTAGGACATGTATAAAAGTAACAGATACCATTAATAAGAAGGGGCTAGAAGCGTCTTATATGGTGAGCTACCGAGTGGCTAGGACAGGCAAGGCCCATACTATTGCGGAGGACTTAACTCTTCCTGCTGCCGCAGATAAGGCTGAGACAATGCTGGGGGAAAAGAACTACACAGACAATGCCATCATCAAAAACACTTTCACAACACATCAGTGACATGGCAGGAGATGTTTTGAAATAATTACGGCATGCGTTACAGCTGGATGAGTCAGACGTGGCGGGCCTGGCACAGCTTCTGGTATATGTCCGTAACGTTTATGGGGGTCAATTAAGGAAGACATCCTCTTCCGCAAAGCACTGGAAACCAGAACAACAGGAGAGTATATTTTTAAAGTACTGGAAAGCTTGGTAATGGACTTTGGTGGACAAGATGTATTGGTATCTGTACTGATGGCGCAAAAGCCATGACAGGGAGACCTAGTGGAGTGGTAACGCACAGTTGCTCACAACACCACTTGGGTACACGGCAGCATCCACCGGAAGGCTCTTGTTGCCAATGTAATGCCTGCCAGTTTGAAAGATGTTTTGGACACTACAGGGAAAATGGTTAACTTTGTTAAAGCAAGGCCCCTGAACTCTTGTGTATTTTCTGCACTATGCAATGATATGGGCAGCAACCATGTAACATTTTTAAAACATACAAAAGTGCGCTGGTTTTCAAGGGGCAAAGTATTGACAGACAAGCTTAAAGTTTTCACTGACCATATTTTTCACCTCTCTGACCGCTTGCATGATGATGAGTTTGTCACACGACTGGCCTATCTGAGTGATGTTCTCTCTCACCTGAATGATCTGAATCTAGGATTACAGGGACTCTCCGCAACTTTACACAATGTGCGGGACCAAATTGAGGCTAAGATTAAGAAGTTGGAGCTCTTCTCTGTCTGCCTTAACAATGACAACTCACAGGTCTTTCCATCATTGTATGATTTTTGTGTGCAAATGATCAAGCTTACGGACAATGTCAAATGTGATATAGCGAAGCACCCGAGTGAGTTGAGTGCGCAATTACACTTTTCCGAAACGGATGACACAACCAACTGGATTCGTTATCCCTTTCATGCCCTTCCTCCAGTCCACTTTCCGATATCTGAACAAGAGAGCCTCATCGAAATTGCAACAAGAGATTCTGTGAAAATTGAATTTTAATCAGAAGCTACTGCCAGATTTCAGGATTGGGCTGCGCTCAGAGTATCCTGCCTTGGCAAATCGCACTGTTAAGACACTGATGCCCTTTGCAAACACGTACCTATGTGAGAGTGTATTCTCAGCCCTCACTTGCATGAAAACTAAATACAGGCACAGACTGTGTGGGAAATTATTTAAGACTGACTCTCTGTCCAATACAACATTGCAGAGTTACAGTATGTGCATCCTTTCAAGCACACTGTTCTCATTAACCTGTGGTGAGTTATTCACAATTTTCAATGAACTACTAAGGTTTTAAATGTAAGATGGTTAAATAAAATAGCAAAATCGATTTTTATCATATTTTTTGTGCCCTGGTCCTATAAGAGTTTGTCACTTCACACAAGCCGGGTTTGACAAACACTCACACTCATTCTTACGTTTAGTAAATGTATTGTATAGTGTGTGGCAGTCTTACAATGATTGCAAAAAATGCTGACCCTGGTACCCAGATGGAGGTTGAATGTTTGAAGGGGTACGGGACTATAAAACGTTTGGGAACCACTGATCTAGGCCAATAGCCAAAGTCTATTTTTATAGCAGACACAAATGTTCCTTCAAATAAAATTCAGCACTGAGCAAATGTCTGGTCTGCTGAGCTCAAACTTCTGTGCAACTTCCAGCACGAGTTCACTGTGAACACTGAGGCTGTACAGGCTTTAAGTACATTTTAAAAGTTGCCAAGTAGGCTACTGTGGCTATTTCATCAAAATGTAGGCTACCAGACTGACCTACCATCAAAAACAATGGAGAAAATGCATCCCATAACATTTTAACCTGGACATAGTAGTTTTATCATTCAGCCGACATTTTCTCAACATTTGATATGGACTTGGCCTATTAAGACACTTTCAGTTTCATGCATGTTGGATTTCTCCCGCCGCACTATGATCAAACGATGAATGAATTTGATGGAGTTCTTGGCTCTCAGAAGGGTTAAAGATATTTGTAAATAACCCCAAAACATGGGAGGCCTAATGTAATAATGAGAGAGATAGAAGAAACAAGCGCAATATATAAAAATCTAATGAGAAATTTGAACAAACCTTACAGTTAAGCAAAGCATTAAAGACTAAAAATGTATGTGTGCATGAGGCCAGAAAATTAAAAATCCCTTCTTGCCGTTGTGAACCAAACAACCAAAAGCCTGATCCTACTAACTGAAACATCATAAAAGCATTAAGACAAATTAAAGTTATGAAGAGTATTCTGAAAGATATTCAAATAGTGTTTATTGCCCTAAAGTTGCCACTTTTAAAAATGGGAATAATTATGAATGTCAGAGTCTGTTATTCTCATTCATAAATTTATTTTGAATTAATATTTTTTAGGCCACAAGAAGTGAAATTTAGCAAAAAACATCAAGATGACGAGTCCAAAGAAAAGCTTAAAACAGGCCTAAACTCATTTGCATATTATTCTAGCAATGTGCAACCTACCTACAACACATATAGAGCCAAGGCTAATAACAGAGAAGAGGATGAGCTAAAAATACAACTCAGTTTATAATTATTCAGTTTTGAGGACAGCAGAGTCTCTCTGCAGCCCATTATGATTTACAACCAGTCACAAAACCTACAGTCAGCTAAACTCATTGCCTGTGTCACTCGCTCCATCGCCACGATTCGGCAGACACAGACATCCAAGATAGCCAAGGCCTCTCTCTTTCATGCCACAGCTCCACCAGAGTGGAATAGGCTATTTGAAAAGATTTGGGCCTGAAAATATATTCTGTTAATGTCATGATACTTTTCACTGCTGAAGTCCTATTTTCAGGTTCGTGAAGCAACTGCTTTCTATACCGCTCGATCTGGTCTTCCCTCAGTCTCCCGTGTTTTTCGCCGCACAGACCGGACAAGTTTAAGCAGGAGTTCAATGGATTATGGTCATTGTTGTTAATTACTACAATTTCTGCACTAAACTATGTAGAAAATTGCCTGTTGGAAACTACAACTCCCTACTACATTGCACAGTTCAGGCTTCATCTGATTTCTCTCTCATCTTGCTCACAGGGGAACTAAAAAACTAAATAGAATTCAAAAAAGTTTAACAGACATCAGTCAATTAGCTGTTTAAAAAACAAAAACACAGATTTTTGTTTATAAAATATATATATAGCCTTGCGAATGTATTCGGCCCCCTTGAACTTTGTGACCTTTTGCCACATTTCAGGCTTCAAACAAAGATATAAAAAAAATTTTTGTGAAGAATCAACAACAAGTGGGACACAATCATGAAGTGGAACGACATTTATTGGATATTTCAAACTTTTTTAACAAATCAAACTGAAAAATTATTCAGCCCCTTAAGTTAATACTTTGTAGCGCCACCTTTTGCTGCGATTACAGCTGTAAGTCGTTTGGGGTATGTCTCTATCAGTTTTGCACATCGAGAGACTGAAATTTATTCACATTCCTCTTTGCAAAACAGCTCGAGCTCAGTGAGGTTGGACGCAGAAAATTTGTGAACAGCAGTTTTCAGTTCTTTCCACAGGTCTGGACTTTGACTTGGCCATTCTAACACCTGGATATGTTTATTTTTGAACCATTCCATTGTAGATGTTGCTTTATGTTTTGGATCATTGTCTTGTTGGAAGACAAATCTCCGTCCCAGTCTCAGGTCTTTTGCAGACTCCATCAGGTTTTCTTCCGGAATGGTCCTGTATTTGGCTCCATCCACCTTCCCATCAATTCTAACCATCTTCCCTGTCCCTGCTGAAGAAAAGCAGGCCCAAACCATGATGCTGCCACCACCATGTTTGACAGTGGGTATGGTGTGTTCTGGGAGATGAGCTGTGTTGCTTTTACGCCAAACATAACGTTTTGCATTGTTGCCAAAAAGTTCAATTTTGGTTTCATCTGACCAGAGCACCTTCTTCCACATGTTTGGTGTGTCTCCCAGGTGGCTTGTGGCAAACTTTAAACAACACTTTTTATGGATATCTTTAAGAAATGGCTTTCTTCTTGCCACTCTTCCATAAAGGCCAGATTTGTGCAATATACGACTGATTGTTGTCCTATGGACAGAGTCTCCCACCTCAGCTGTAGATCTCTGCAGTTCATCCAGAGTGATCATGGGCCTCTTGGCTGCATCTCTGATCAGTCTTCTCCTTGTATGAGCTGAAAGTTTAGAGGGACGGCCAGGTCTTGGTAGATTTGCAGTGGTCTGATACTCCTTCCATTTCAATATTATCGCTTGCACAGTGCTCCTTGGGATGTTTAAAGCTTGGGAAATCTTTTTGTATCCAAATCCGGCTTTAAACTTCTTCACAACAGTATCTCGGAACTGCCTGGTGTGTTCCTTGTTCTTCATGATGCTCTCTGCGCTTTTAACGGACCTCTGAGACTATCACAGTGCAGGTGCATTTATACAGAGACTTGATTACACACAGGTGGATTGTATTTATCATCATTAGTCATTTAGGTCAACATTGGATCATTCAGAGATCCTCACTGAACTTCTGGAGAGAGTTTGCTGCACTGAAAGTAAAGGGGCTGAATAATTTTGCACGCCCAATTTTTCAGTTTTTGAATTGTTAAAAAAGTTTGAAATATCCAATAAATGTCGTTCCACTTCATGATTGTGTCCCACTTGTTGTTGATTCTTCACAAAAAAAATACAGTTTTATATCTTCATGTTTGAAGCCTGAAATGTGGCAAAAGTTCGCAAAGTTCAAGGGGGCCGAATACTTTCGCAAGGCACTGTATATGTATTAAAAACATAATATTTTTTTTAAGTATTTAAATAAATAAAATAAAAATAATAAATAAAAATAATAAATCGCTCAGCACTACTCGTCCCAAACTGAGGGCTATGCCAAAAATGTGGACATTGAGTAACATAAAAACATGTGGCCGGTTTGTGGGTTATGTGAAAGCATTGAGTGCTAAATGTAACAAAATCCATAGTTGGGTGTTGAGGAGAGAGAAAAAATTAAATTGACAGAACTAGAACATACTGTATAACAGAGGAAGAAGAAGAAGGAGTCCATGTGTATCCACTTGGCATTAAAAAGGCAGAGTAGTTTAGCCTCCATGAGGGGAGAAGTGCATATGTGAACATAAACAAATGTTCAAAATGATGCAGCGATCGCATCTTTAAGAAATTGTGCTGATTTTGCTTGTTCTAACTAAATGCTTAAGTAGTTCCTGGAATCTGTCAAAATTATCGGGTAATTAGGGTCTTCGCGGGACAGCGGCAAGCAAGAGGCGCCTCGCTCTCCTCGCTGTTGACTGTGGGCCAAAAGCATCCTAATTTAAATCATTTAGTATGTCCAAGTAAACAAACAAATAAACAAACACGCGGGCAGGCCCCATTGGCCATGCGCTGTCAGGAGAAAGAACACTGTTGAACTGTGGGAGGCTGCCTGGGCCAGTGAGTTTACTGCTACTGCTGCCCTGGATATTGATTTCCAGATCTCTCCAGACCCAGATAAGCAAATATTTGGTCACAATGAGTGCAATGATTTGTGCATGATGGTAACAGGCCCCATGTCTCGAGTCAAGGACCCCCCTAAGTCAACCTCGGAGGAGAGGGGGCTGGAGAAAGATAATGAGAGTGACCAAAGAGAGAGAGAGGGATGCAACTCCCTAATGTAACCAAAAAAAGGAAGATTGGGACACCCAGCAGAGAGAGCGATAACAGGCTCGACATAGCTGAGGATTCTGGAAGGTGGGTAAGAATGTCCCAATTAGTGGGATGGCGGAAAGGGTTGAAAGGGTTGAAACAAACTCTTGAATAAACAATCATTATGCACTTGTTGATATAGGAAATGCCAATATTTGCTCTGCACCCTCCAGAAGAACATGCGTCCTGGGAACATAGGAAGATGCCTGCTGCTGCTCCACTCCTGGGTTTCTTGTCAGTATGATATGGCAACAGAACATTTCACAGTGCACTTCACAGGATTTTTTTTTAAATTAAAATTGGTCAAAACGGTTCCGGCAAGTCGGGAAGTTGGCACTGTGAGAAGATTAACCAGGGGAACACTGCACAACCTGTACAAATGACACATCACCCTCCAGAAAGTTCCAGAAGAGCTACTAGAGAGAGCTCCCTGAGTGAACAGAGCGCTCCAACAGCATGATTGGTTGGAGCACAGTAGCTTAACAAGCACATTTTCCATTTGCAGACAAAATAACCACTAAAATGGTGCTCACAGTCACAACAGGAAATTATGCAAATCGCTCTATTTTTGTTCTGTCAGGCAGTGCCCCATGTGTCCATTAGGTCAACTCAAGTTCTCCGACGAGAAACCAGAGCTATCTTCAATCTTTGCTTGCAGTATTAAACCCACATCCATCAAACATGCAGACTGAGGTAGGGAGGTTCATGTGGGGAAGCAAGCAACTTACTACCACAGCTATCACACAGGGTGCATGAATAAGTCAGTTTCATTAAAATGTTATGTACTCACCATCTCCACCCCCTGGGGAAACACTGTGCCCTCCCAGTCCTTTTTGGGGAAGCGCTGGATTATCTTCCCACATCCTTCTCCTGCACCTGGAAATGAAACAACAGCAATCAATGGCAGGGAAACCTGGCATGCCAAGGATCTGATATCAAAGTGTCCTCCACCTAAGGAGTAGCCTGAATAATATCTACAATATTATGGAATTCATAACAGAGCTCAAGGGCCTATACCACCAACAGGAAGAGGGAAGAGATAAGCTCCTCTAGTTAACAGACAGATGCACTGTGTACGGTGAATTATGCATGGGTCAAGATAATGTTCTGTGGAATGGACGCTTTACATAATAAAAGGTCAGCTTTTCACATTGTTAAAAGGACATACTGGTTGTGAATGGCCCTAATAATACTATTTTTCCAAACAGTAGAGGTGAAGGGGGCGTTCAAGGACACACAAATAATTTTGATGTAAGATCACATTTCCAGACTTCCTAATTGGCACAAATCGGTTTGGTGCATTCTTTCAGGTCCACAGTGATGATTCTTCTTACATTTTCCATCTTTCTCTTCATTCTGTAGGAACACTTCAACCACAAGAGGAAAGCACTAAGGACTAGCACTACAGGGTCATAACGGCAGAACATTCATCCTGTGCTTCTCCAGTGGTAATGTATGAGGGATTGTGTTGCTCCTGAGTGCTAACAAATAACCCAAGATTGCCATGTTAAAGAGATACTTCTGGATTTTGGCAATAATGCCCTTTATCTACATCCTCAGAGTCAGATGAACTCATGGATACCATTTTAATATGTCTCTGTGTCCAGTATGAAGGAAGTTAGAGGTAGTTTTGCGAGCCAATGCTAACTTGTGTTAGCGCAATGACTGGAAGTCTATGGGTATCTGCTAGCATGCACATAGACACAAAAATGGTATCCACGAGTTGGTGTCGGACTCTGGGTGAGTAGATAAAGGGCTTCATTGCGAAAATCCCACAGTATAACTTCAAAATGTAAATGGTGAAGCAATCCTACAAGCCAATTGCCAACCCACACGAAGGGGAAGACAAAACAGATATGTTTACAAACTTAGCCTATTATTTGCATCTGCACTAGCAGACGCCTCAATAAATAAATAGGCCTATTTCCAAATCAGTGAGCATGGAGCCAAAGCCCTAATGTTGCCAAGTCGCCATTGAAAAAAATTAACTTGAAAGCATCCAGAACCAATGTGTAAATGAGTTGACTGACAGTGAAATTGAATTCAAATGTGACACTGCCATCGACATGAGAAACAAACACGTATAGAGGTTAAAAGAATGAAGGTGAAATGCGTCAACAGATCTGGAATCGGTCACGGCCAATAAATAAATTACAGGGTTGGATTAAATCAAGATGTTTCACCCGAGAAAGTGGCCAAAGATTAAGTGCGAGAAACTGAACCCGGACAGCTAACACAGCAAATTACAGAAGTGGGAAGGCCATCCATTTGGGAGTGATCCACTGACAGCATGATTCAAGGAGAGGAGAATGAGGAACGAAAGAAGGAAAAGGGAGAGAGAACCCTCCTCAACCCCAGCATCTGTCAGGTAGGTCACCAATTAGACAGCCCAGGGAAATATCTGCAAACAAGAGGTCAGATCAATAGATTGTGGTGGCAGAGAGAGATGCAGTACATGGCTGATCTGCTGAACACTGTCATCTCTTTATTCTCAGTTCGGTATTCAATGCATGGTTGAGCAGACAATGCCACAGCATGGACTGCATAGATTCAAAGTGTTGTCTGGTCTATTTTAACGCCGAACAAGAACACAGGGTCACTGTCACATAATGGCAGACTTACAATTGTTTTGAGGATTTTTTTTTTATTTGATGTAATTACTTGTCAACAAAATGTAATGAGTCACAACAAACTGCAACCTATTTAAGGTGGCGATTGAAGAGGATTTGAAAGAACAATCTGGAAAGCTAAGAAATAGAAAAATAATTAACGAAATTTAAGATGCCAAGACCATCTACAAATGCTTTCCTTTCCAATGTGCCGTTTGACACAGTGACTTCATTTACATTTAGTTTAAGCTCTGTCACACATACATTTGGCACACAGTTTTCCTTCCATCTCTGTTGAGAAGAAACCTATCAAGAATGACAAAAGGATGATTGCTGTGCGAAGCCTATTGCTCTGGATTTTGATTGGTAGAGAGATTAAATAGGTCCATTCAGCCTAAGTATTCAGTCTATTAATGCAGACTATATGGGGCAATATATACTGAACACAAATATAAATAATATGCTAAAAAATGTATTGACTTACAGTTCATAAGGAAATCAGTCAATTGAAACAAAGAAATTAAGCCCTTTATCTATTGATTTCACATGACTGGGCAGGGGTGTAGCCATAGCATAGGCCCACCCACTTGGGAGCCAGGCCCAGCCAATCAGAATTATTTTTTTCCAACAAAACTGCATTAGAGAGAGAAATACTCCTCAGTTTCATCAGCTGTCCGGGTGGCTGGTCTCAGACGATCACGCAGGTGAAGAAGCCGGATGTGGCGGTCCAGGGTTGGCGTGGTTACACATGCTCTGCAGTTATTGGGCCGGTTGGACGTACTGCCAAATTCTCTTAAAACAACATTGGATGCAGTTTATGGTAGCAACATTATCATTAAATTGTCTGGCAACAGCTCTGGTGGTCATTAATGCAGTCAGCATGCTACATTGCATGCTCCCTCAAAACTTGTGACATCTGTGGCATTGTGTTGTGTGACAAAACTGCACATTTTAGAATGGCCTTTTATTGTCACCAGCACAAGATGCACCGTTGTAATGATCACACTGTTTAATCAGTTCTTGATATGCCACACCTGTCAGGTGGATGGATTATCTTGGCAAAGGAGATATACTCAATAACAGGGATTACAAAAGTATTCAGATCCCTTGACTTTTTCCACATTTTGTTATGTTACAGCCTTGTTCTAAAATTGATTAAATAAAACAAATTCTCTGCAACCTACATAATTTTTGCAAATTTATTAAAAACCAAAAACAGAAATACCTTATTTACTTAAGATTCAGACCCTTTGCTATGAGACTCAAAATTGAACTCCGGTGCATCCTGTTTCCGTTGATCATCCTTGAGATGTTTCAACTGGATTGGAGTCTTCCTGGGTAAATTCAATTGATGGGACATTATTGGAAAAGCACACACACCTGTCTACATAAGGTCACACAATTGACCGTGCATGTCAGAGCAAACACCAAGCCATGAGATGGAAGGAATTGTCCTTAGAACTCCGAGACAGGATCGTGTCCAAGCACAGATCTGGGAAAGGGTACCAAAAAGCATTCCAGTTTTGGCTTTGTAATTATTGGGTAGTGTGTAGATTGATCAGTGACATTTTAGAATACAGCCTTAACCTAACAATATGTGGAAAATGTCAAGGGGTCTGAATACTTTCCAAAGTCACTGTAAAATACATTTGTGCACAACATTTGAGAGAAATAAGCTTTGTATGTATATGGAGAATTTCTGAGATCTTTTATTTCAGCTCATTTTACATGTTGCGTTTATATTTTTGTTCAGGATAGTTCAACATCTCAATGATGTTCAGTACACCACTTTACACTTCCCTTCTGCTAAATCCTTCTTCCTTGTCTCCTGATTCTACCTATTCGACCCTACTCTCTTCCCTTTCAGCATCCTATGACTTGCACGGTCTGCTTTCTATCCCGGCCGGCTCCGCCATCCCCTCCTGCTCCGTGGCTGAGTGACTCATTGCAAGCTTACAGAACGGGAATCCTGGCAGCTGAGCAAAAACAGAGAAACTAAACTTGAAGAGGACCTATCGTGCATTCACCTACTCGTCTCTACCTCTGCACCTACTGCTAAAGCCACTTTCTACCACTAAATGTCAAGCTTCTGCCTCTAACACTAGGAAACTCTTTCCCCACCTTCTCCTCCCTCCTTAATCCTCCACCCCTCAACCACTTTCAATGAGTAGCAGATGTTGTCAACCTTTTTAACCACTCAGCCTATTGAGTCCACTGGTCTCACTCACACAGAACTACACTACTCCTTGAGCTCTTTCTCCCCTCTCTCCAGATGACATCCTGCGACTAGTGAGGTCTGGCTGCCCGACAACTTGCCCGCTCTATCCCATCCCCTCCATCCTTTTCCAGACCATCTCTGGACACCTCACTTCCCTCATCAACTCATCCCCGAACATTGGCTGCATACGCTCGGACTTCAAAATGGCCCGAGTTGCTCCCCTCCTCATATCAAACATCTCCAATCTAAAATCAAATCTAGAGTCAGCTTTCTATTCCGCAACAAAGCCTCCTTCACTCACACCGCCAAACTTACCCTAGTAAAACTGACTATCCTACCGATCCTCGACTTCGGCGACGTCATCTACAAAATAGCTTCCAACACTACTCAGCAAACTGGATGCAGTTTATCACAGTGCCATCCGTTCACAGTGCCATCCGCACCTTATACCACCCACCACTGCGACTTGTATGTTCTAGTCGGCTGGCCCTCGCTACATATTCGTCGCCAGACCCACTGGTTCCAGGTCATCTACAAGTCCAAGCTAGGTAAAGCTCCGCCTTATCTCAGTTCACTGGTCACGATGGCAACACCCACCCGTAGCACGCGCTCCAGCAGGTGTATCTCACTGATCATCCCTAAAGCCAACACCTCATTTGGCCGCCTTTCGTTCCAGTTCTCTGCTGCCTGTGACTGGAACGAATTGTAAAAATAGCTGAAGTTGGAGACTTATCTCCCTCACCAACTTCAAACATCTGCTATCTGAGCAGCTAACCGATCGCTGCAGCTGTACATAGTCCATCTGTAAATAGCCCACCCAATTTTACCTACCTCATCTCCATACTGTTTATATTATTTACTTTTCTGCACACCAGTATCTCTACCTGTACATGACCATCTGATCATTTATCACTCCAATGTTAATCTGCAAAATTGTAATTATTCGCCTACCTCCTCATGCCTTTTGCACACAATGTATATAGACTTTTTTTCTACTGTGTTATTGACTTGTTAATTGTTTACTCCATGTGTAACCCTGTGTCGTCTGTTCACACTGCTTTGCTTTATCTTAGCCAGGTCGCAGTTGCAAATGAGAACTTGTTCTCAACTAGCCTACCTGGTTAAATAAAGGTGAAATAAATAAAAAATATTTTTAAAAAAACAACACTCGACTCATCTGACGTCAAACTATAGATCTGTATCCCTCCTTTTTCTTTCCAAAACACTTGACGGTGCTGTTTCTGACCAACTTTCTTATCTCTCTCAGAATGATCTTCATGACCCTAACCAGTCAATCTTCAAGACGGGTCACTCAACCGAGAATGCTATTCTCGTGTCAGAGGCTCTCCTTACTGCCAAAGCTGGCTCTCTCTCCTCTGTTCTTATCCTCCTAGATCTAGCTACTGCCTTAGACTAGAGGTTGACCGATTAATCGGAATGGCCGAATAATTAGGGCAATTTCAAGTTCATAACAATCGGAAATTGGTATTTTTGGGTTTATTTTTTAAATATATATTTTTTACTCCTTTAGTCTTTATTTAACTTGGCAAGTCAGTTAAGAACACATTCTTATTTTCTATGACGGCCTAGGAACAGTGGGTTAACTGCCTTGTTCAGGGGCAGAACGACAGATTTTCACCTCGTCAGCTCTTGCAACCTTAACTAGTCCAACGCAATAACGACCTGCCTCTTTCTCGTTGCACTCCACAAGGAGGCTGCCTGTTATGCGAATGCAGTAAGCCAAGTTAAGTTGCTAGCTAGCATTAAACTTCTCTTAAAAATCAATCAATCAATCATAAATCACTAGTTAACTACACATGGTTGATGATATTACTAGATATTATCTAGCGTGTCCTGCATTGCATATAATCTGACTGAGCATACAAGTATGACTGAGCGGTTGTAGGCAGAAGCAGGCGCGTAAACATTCATTCAAACAGCACTTTCGTGCGTTTTGCCAGCAGCTCTTCGCTGTGCGTCAAGCATTGCGCTGTTTATGACTTCAAGCTTATCAACTCCCGAGATGAGGCTGGTGTAACCGAAGTGAAATGGCTAGCTAGTTAGCACGCTAATTGTCATTGTGTTGATGGTTCGAGCCTAGGTAGGAGCGAGGAGAGGGACGGAAGCTATACTGTTACACTGGCAATACTAAAGTACCTATAAGAACATCCAATAGTCAAAGGTTAATGAAATACAAATGGTATGGAGGGAAATCGTCCTATAATAACTACAACCTAAAACTTCTTACCTGGGAATATTGAAGACTCCTATTAAAAGGAACCACCAGCTTTCTTATGTTCTGAGCAAGGAACTTTCTTACACGGCACATATTTTACATGGACCATATTGCACTTTTACTTTCTTCTCCAACACTTTGTTTTTGCATTATTTAAAACAAATTGGACATGTTTCATTATTTACCTGAGGCTAAATTGATTGATGTATTCTATTAAGTAAAAAGTGTTCATTCAGAAATTGTTGTAATAGTCATTATTTCAAATAAATACATTTAAAAAAAAACGGCAGATTATTCGGCATCGGCTTTTATGGTCCTCCAATAATCGGTATCGGCGTTAAAATCATTATCGGTCGACCTCTACCTTAGACACCATGAACCATAAGATCCTCCTCTCCACCCTCTCAGGGCTGTGCACACTCTTGGATTGTATCCTACCTGGCAGGCTACTCCTTCCAGGTGACAGGAAGAGGATCGGTGCCTGCACCAAGTACTCGGTTCTAGGCCCTCTTCTCTATATATACACACACACACACACCAAGTCACTGGTATGCCCATGACAACTACTTTTCTCTTTTTCCTCCTTCTTACACCCAGGTGGTGAAACCCATCTCTGCATGTCTGGCAGATATCTCAACTTGGATGTCGGCCCACCACCTCAAGACAGAACTGTTATTCCTCCCGGGGAAGGCATGCCTGCTCAAAGACCTCATCACAGTTGACAACTTCACACAGTCGCCCTCCCAGAGTGCAAAGAACCTTGGCGTGACCCTGGTCCTATGGACAGATACTCCAATCTCTGCTGTGGAGCTTTGCAGCTCCTTCAGGGTTCTCTTTTGTCTCTGTTTCCCATCTGATTAATTCTCTCCTTGCCTGTTCCGTGAGTTTGGTGGGCGGCCCTCTCTTGGAAGTTTTGTTGTGGTGACTTCTTTCCATTTTTTAATTATGGATTTAAAAATGGTGCTCTGTGCCATGTTCAAAGTTGGATTTTTTTATAACTTTAATTTTTTTATAATCCAACTTTGATTTTAAATAAAAATATATAAAAATATTTATATAAATATATATTTTTATATATAAATATATGTAAGAGTGACATTAAAGATAATTTGCTGACAAGACAGTCTACTGTACATCATGGCACTGCTGCCTTAAAAATAGACCGATCTCATTCCACAAAACACTTTTTATCCCCATATTGACGTTGATTGTGCTTCCTGTAAATGTGTCAGCCAAGTGGAGAGTGGCAATGCAGAGTGCTCTCCCCTGATCTAAACTGGAACAGCAGAGATTTCAGGAAACCACTGGCTCACAGAACATGCTAATAGCCATGTTAGTAATTGGAATTGTAACCTGCAGTAAAAACAGGCACTCGACCTTGTATTACAACAAAAATAAACTGAACTACTGTCTAAAACACACACGTTAAGTACCATCCCCTGTTTTATCATGGTGGAACAGTGGTCCACGAGTCAGGCAGGTCATGTAGAGGGGAGAGAGTAGGAATCCAATAGGAGGGACTGCTACACCTAATCACCAGTATCATTTGGCTGCTGCCCTGCTGCCCTCAGCGGCTCAAGCCAGCGGTCAGCTGCCCCTTAACACGTTGACCTCTGTCAGGGATTTGGAGACAGAGGGGAGCCGTTAATCTTCATGAGGGTTCTGGGCCTGTGTGGAGGGCTGAGTAGGGCCCTGAGGAGCCCG
Source organism: Oncorhynchus masou masou (assembly GCF_036934945.1). Classification (NCBI taxonomy): domain Eukaryota; kingdom Metazoa; phylum Chordata; class Actinopteri; order Salmoniformes; family Salmonidae; genus Oncorhynchus; species Oncorhynchus masou. The sequence continues at coordinate 66,365,712 of NC_088212.1, forward strand.
TCCCCTGTCCTGACCATGACATCGCATCAAGTGTCTGCAGTATGTGCCCATTCCCTGATTGAGATCACATGCTTAGAATCTTTCAGCGGTCCAAACTCTACTTTCCACTCATGGATGACAAATTACAGAATTCCTGACATTTGGTGAGGCTGCACTCTAAACAATTAAAAGTAGTCCAGACCATCAGATATTATCCCTTAGATAACAATAAAGCAGCCGGACAGCTGTGGTTAATACAAGCCAGGTCAGCCTAGAACAGAAACATGCTAATTTCAGGATCCTCTTGTAATAACAAACAGAGGAATTCCAAACAACTGGTAGATTTTCCACACTGTTAACCTGCTTGGGGGTCATGACAAAAAATAAACAAGTGAATAACATTCGGTTTATAGAAGTGCTGAATAATATTGATCACTCTGTTTAGTAACACCATGGGCCCAATCACTAGTCGACATGGCATTTACTCCATGTTTAACAAGGGTTGCAAAAAAATGGCCGACAGGCTTAGTCAAACATTATTTTGGCACTGAAAGTGTTGACTGAACAGGGGCCTGAGTTAACAGTAGCAATTAATAATACTGCTTTAGGCCTATGCCTAGTGTGTCTTAGAAAAATATTAATTTCTCAGGGATTTTTTTTTTTTTTTTTATGATTACATTGACAAAAATGGCTGCATAATTCTGTGGTAGCCATGCTGGTTAAGTGTGCCTTGAATTCTAAATAAGATCAGACAGTGTCACCAGCAAAGCACGCCCACACCATCACACCTCTTCCTACATGCTTCACGGTGGCAATCACACATGGAGATTATCCGTTCACCTACTCTACATCTCACAAAGACACGGTGGTTGGAACCAAAAATCTCAAATTTGGACTACCAAAAAGGACAGATATCCACCGGTCTAATGTCCATTGCTCATGTTTCTTGGCCCAAGCAAGTCTCTTATTGATGTCCTTTAGTAGTGGTTTCTTTGCAGCAATTCGACCACAAAGGCCTGATTCGCAGTCTCCTCTGAACAGTTGATGTCGAGATGTGTCGGTTACTTGAACTCTGTGAAGCATTTATTTTGGGCTGCAATTTCTGAGGCTAGTAACTAAATGAACTTATCCTCTGAAGCAGAGGTAACTCTGGGTCTTCCATTCCTGTGGCGGTCCTCATGAGTCAGTTTCACCATAGAGCTTGATGGTTTTTGCGACTGCACTTGAAGAAACTTTCAAAGTTCTTGAAATGTTCCGCATTGACTGACCATGTCTTGGAGTATCATCTCGTTTCGCTTATTTGGAGTTGTTCTTGCCATAATATGGAATAGGGCTATCTTCTGCATACCACCCCTACATTGTCACAACACAACTGATTGGCACATTAAGAAGAAAGAAATTCCACAAATTAACTTTTTACAAGGCACATCTGTTAATTGAAAGGCATTCCAGGTAACTACCTCATGAAGCTGTTTGAGAGAATGCCAAGCGTGTGCAAATCTGTCATTAAGGCAAAGGCTGGCCATTTGAAGAATTTCAAATATAAAATATTTAGATTTTGTTTAACACTTTTGTTAACTACATGATTCCAAATGTGTTTATCGAAATTGATGTGTTCACTATTATTAGAAAATAGTAAGAATAAAGAAAAACCCTTCAATGAGTCAGTGTTCTAAAGATTTTGACCGGTAGTGTATTACATTCGAAAATCTTGTAAAACTTACAGGCACAAAACAAATGTCAAACCCCCAAAACCAAATTGTAAACCAAACCATTAAACAATGTTTCCCCGAATCCTCCACATAGGTCTCCTGTGTGTAGTAAAAACCTGTTTTTCATAGACTCAAGGTGTTAATGAGTTGGCCAGGGTATTTTCACAGTATTGTAATGACTAGAATAAGATAGTGTTTATATCACTGGGTCTGCTGAGAGTTTTCTACACAGTCTGTTAGTGCAACACAGACTATCAGAGCTGGAGGTTATGGCTGTGTGCATTCCACAGCTAACTCATGCCATTTTTACAATTTTGGCCGGTGGTAAAATACACGAAAAATGTGAGTGTTGAGCCAATTTGGGACAAGAGACAAAAAGTGTGCCGAGAGATAGATGAGCAAATATTTGCATACACTTGCAACACAGCAGCTTAAATGAAAACAAGCTCAAATGAAAAACCTAAGAGACAAAACAATTTAAATAAATATATTTTTAAAAAGAGGCCAAAAGACATAATGCTCTAGATATTATTCATCATTGACTGATTTGGTTTCCAAAACAACCATAGGATGGTCGTTGGTCTCTCTTGATATATTCTTGATTAGCGCAGGTGGTTCTTCTACTGGAAAAAGGTTAATCCATCTTCCTGGCCTTGGTCTTACAGCAGAGCTGCTCAATAAATCAGCTCTAGGAGGCCTGGGCAGGCCCTAGGCCGGCGGCTAGCCGCCAGCTGTCGTCATCTCCACGTCAATTTCCTAACCTACATCTGGCCCAGTGTGTGGACAGGTGTGCCGATTGGTCGGAGACAGGTTGGCAGGTGCTGCCAACTCTGTTTTCCTCTGTTCCACAAGAAGGGTTTTATTAAAATCCCCCACCGCTGGTCCACGTAATGAAACCCAGTTAGTGCGGAATGCTATTTTTTCAACAAGAGTTATTACGTAAAGCCCCTAATCACTCCAACAACCTGTCCAAAAGCTTTCCACCACCCCCATCCTAAAACTAAACACACTGGACTGGATGTTCCAAAGAGAAGATTTGCAAAGGACTATGCCATAGTTTGCATGGGAAATGGTATCAAAGATGATCAAGTGAATGATGTCAGAGATCCAATTCCAGGAAGCATTCCAGTGTCTGAAAGCAGCTGCAGAACTAGGAAAATATTTGGAAGGAAAGGCATCAGGAGCATCACAGGAAAAGATGGACCAAAATGCACATCAACCATCAAAATATTATGGGTCAAATGAATTAAGAGCCGTGGAAGGTTAACCATACAACCAGTGACGTACCTAGCACACCATTTGTTAACTTGCCCTTTATGGATGACGAATGGTGGCCATAACATTTTCCTAAATAAGTGGTTTTGTTTTGGTTTAATTTCCCTAAAAGAGCAAGGCATATGAATGAAAAGGTTTCATTGAGATCAATCCTCTGGCCTCCATTACAACTAGTCTATAGCTATGATCTTTATGCGAACATTGACAGATATCTGATCAAGAGACTAGGCAATTACTGATTAGGGAGTGGGACTTGCTATGGCTTCCTTTGCAATCCTTCCTACAGGACCACACTGACAATCAGCAACCTACTCTTCCATCATACAATATGCAAATGCTTTTCCTAACTGATTACTTGACTTTCATAAGTACTTGAATGGAATGTTAATATTTGTGGAAAACAGAAGCCCCATCTGGATAGCTGCTCTGAAGCGGTGTATTCAGTGGAGTTTCCCTGGACAAGCTTTGGCTATCACCCCTCCTGCACTCTCCACTCTGACGAAGAAAGGAAGGAACTCCTCCATTGTGGTCAGGATGCCTCATCACAAAGCAAAAGGGAAGCTGCCCAAAGTGCATCAGCCAATCAATAGAGGTAACAAATCCCTGGTGTTCAATAACATAGGAGACATTTCCACATCTGACATTTGGTCAATTCGACAACCACCACAACCGGAGTACTTCACCTCTATTGGCCAAAAGCAGAAACTGAATGAAAGCTACGGACTTACTCTGACAGAGCACATCACAAATTCCTTTGAAATAATATTAGGTTAAGATATTCATAACACTAAGGCCTTGCACAAGCTTCCAGAACTGTAACAAGAATTAGGGCTGGCACAATAACCGTATAAGCACGTCTGAATAGAACAGGCTTGGAACCCTGACAATTTAACTGCATACAATCATTTTCATTGTACTGTAGAATGTTTATTCAAATGACGTGGCTCTAGCAATGGAATTTATTTTTTGTAATGTCAGTTGAATCAACAAATCACAGCACATATTGATGGGTACACTTTATCTTCCTGATTTGCGCCTGTGGGTATACTCGCAATGGCAGCCAGTCCACCCATTAATAATAATAATACATTTTATTCAACTTTTATAGCGCTATTCATTGATATAAAAATCGAAGCACTTTAGAGTAAAAAAAAAGACTAATTTAGAAGGACATCATTCATGAGAAGGGTGGTCATGAGCGGGTCAGGAAAGTTAATGGCTTGAGGGGTTATCGGAGGAAGGTGGTCATGAGCGGGTCAGGAAAGTTAATGGCTTGAGGGGTTATCGGAGGAAGGTGGTCATAAAGGGGGAGAGTAAGCAAAGCTGGTCTGTGTCATCAAAGCGTCTTGCGTTCCTGCCGTCTGTGTGGCTTCGCCATAGCAGGACTAGAATGAAGTTTGACCTCAGCCACTGCAGTTCATGGACTCCAGATTAGGTGTAGCTAGCTAGCGACTCCTTCACAACTACCAAAATGAAGCACCCACTTGGATGAAGCTACGGGAGTCACGTGGCACCAGAAAGCATACCACATGTCAATAATAATTCAAAAGTAGCCTAGTAACTTAGTCCTCCCTACTATCCTCATCACTCCACACCTCTGCTATGCAGTCTTGCTTGAGGCTTCTCCATCCTCAACCTCCGGACACAGGCTGGCATTCCAATCAAAACAATTGACAGCTAACATTAGCTAGCTAGCCAAACAAATGAGTCCCCAGCTTCAGTCTTCAAACTCTGTGGTGGATTCTGATCATATTAATTAGCTATATTCATTCTTAAAACAAAACGTTTGTAGGGAAAAAAATTACATAAAATAAGAATAATTTACAAAATGTACAGAAGCTCTCTGCCTAGGCTACCTGATGGCGCCATGGCAACCACAGAAACTCATGCCATCATTGACTTGAATGAGGATGCCCGTTCTATTCATTCTATTTCTATGGCAGCACATACAGTCAGAAGCAGAGTGCCTTAAAAGAGAAGTTGTAAAGGTGACCGCGGTCATTTAGTTGACCATCACAGCCCTATTGAGAACGTGATAGTCTAATATTCTATTTTAGTCCTTTTCCTGCACACACAAATGCAACAGCAAAGGTTCCCATCTTACCACAAACAGTAAGTTCACTGTTCACATGCAGAACTGTTCGATTACTTGAGTGAGATAATAAGGCTGTGCGATATGGCCAAAATATAACTTTTTTATTTTATTTGATGTTATTTTATGTTTTTGAATAATAAAATACAATTTGCTTTATGGGTGGCCACCCATTGAAATAACTTAGAACGTATGCATGTGTCTTTCTCCATTCATATTGTTTTATACTGTTCAAGTCAACTTCAACCTAAAATAATTGTCAGCATATCAATTTTTGAATTTCCTACACTCATTTGAGATAATTTCCACACAGGGCTGCACAATATGGGCAAACAATCTAGGCCCTATTTTCAACCAAATGTAAAAAATTGCGATTTGACTTGCAATTTAGTGCAAAACACTTGGGTGAACTGTTGGAATCATGGAAATATAATGACTACTCTAATTCTATAGTTAGAATATAATACTGGGCACTTTGAATAAAATGTTGTTTGACATTACAATGAATGAACATGCCAGGGAGGAGTTATTGTGACAGGGTAGGAAACAAAGTGTTGTGTTTCCTAGGGGACCCTATAATCTTTGGCTACATTGAATGTTCTCTTAGCTACATCACGTAGCTAACATATTCATGCTTTGCATACTCCTCTTTGATTAAGAAGATAATGTTGCACAAACATGCCGATTTAAGTCTACAACGTCACAGGTATTATCAGGCTGTATAGCTAATTATGTTTGCTCTGTCTCAGTACATGTATTAGCTAGTTAGTGGCTAACAAGATTCAGGCCCAACCTGCTAAATGACAAACTAGCTGTTTGCAGATGTAAGAAACAAACTAATAGTGTAATTACAGAACGCTAGTGGAATTATATTAACCTCTTGAAACTCTAGGGGCGCTATATCATTTTTGGATAAAAAGACGTGCCCGTTTTAAGCGCAATATTTTGTCACAAAAATATGCTCGACTATGCATATAATTGGTAGCTTTGGAAAGAAAACACTCTGACGTTTCCAGAACTGCAAAGATATTTTCTGTGCGTGCCCTAGAACATGAGCTTCAGGCAAAACCAAGATGAGACGGCATCCAGGAAATGAGCATGATTTTTGAGGCTCTGTTTTCCATTGTCTCCTTATATGGCTGTGAATGCGAGAGGAGTAAGTCTGCCCTTTCTGTCGTTTCCCCAAGGTGTCTGCAGCATTGTGACGTATTTGTAGGCATATCATTGGAAGATTGACCATAAGAGACCACATTTACCAGGTGTCCGCCCGGTGTCCTGCGCCGAAATTGGTGAGCAAAAGTCAGCTGCAAGTATTTTTCCACAGAATTCAGAGAAGAATGCAGGCTTCCACGAACGATATATCAATGAAGAGATATGTGAAAAAACACCTTGAGGATTGATTCCAAACAACGTTTGCCATGTTTCGGTCGATATTATGGAGTTAGAAGCAAAGTGAAAATAGCATGGTTGTCATCAACATTGTTGCATGTACTGCATTGACCATGCAGACTGAAATGGATGAAAAGCATGCCCAAATTAAACTGCCTGCTACTCAGTCCCAGATGACAGGATATGCATATAATTAGAAGATTTGGATAGAAAAGACTAAAGTTTCCAAAACTGTTAAAATAATGTCTGTGAGTATAACAGAACTGTTCTGGTTAATGATTATTGGCTTATTTCACTGTAGAGCCTCTTGTCCTGCTCACTATACCTTTCCAACCTATTAGTTCCACCACCCACACATGCAATGACATCTCCTGGTTTCAATGATGTTTCTAGAGACAATATCTCTCTCTTCATCACTCAATACCTAGGTTTACCTCCACTGTATTCACATCCTACCATACTTTGGCTGTACATTATACCTTGATGCTATTTTATCGCCCCCAGAAACCTCCTTTTACTCTCGGTTACAGACGTTCTAGACGACCAATTCTTATTGCTTTTAGCCGTACCATTATTTTACTCCTCCTCTGTTCCTCTGGCGATGTAGAGGTGAATCCAGGCCCTGCAGTGCCTAGCTCCACTCCTATTCCCCAGGCGCTCTCTTTTGACGACTTCTGTAACCGTAATAGCCTTGGTTTCATGCATGTTAACATTAGAAGCCTCCTCCCTAAGTTTGTTCTATTCACTGCTTTAGCACACTGTCAACCCAGATGTTCTAGCTGTGTCTGAATCCTGGCTTAGGAAGACCACCAAAAATTCTGAAATTTTAATCCCAAAACTACAACATTTTCAGACAAGATAGAACTGCCAAAGCGGGCGGTGTTGCAATCTACTGCAAAGATAGCCTGCAGAGTTCTGTACCCAAACAATTTGAACTTCTACTTTTAAAAATCACCCTCTCTAAAAACAACTCTCTCACCGTTGCCGCCTGCTATAGACCACCCTCTGCCCCCAGCTGTGCTCTGGACACCATATGTGAACTGATTGCCCCCCCCCCATCCATCTTCAGAGCTCGTGCTGCTAGGCGACCTAAACTGGAACATGCTTAACACCCCAACCATCCTACAATCTAAAAACTTGATGCCCTCAATCTCACACAAATTATCAATGAACCTACCAGGTACCTCCCCAAAGCTTTAAACACTGAAACCCTCATAGATATCATCCTAACCAACTTGCCCTCCAAATACACCTCTGCTGTTTTCAACCAAGATCTCAGCAATCACTGCCTCATTGCCTGCATCCGTAATGAGGCAGCGGTCAAACGACCTCCACTCATCACTGTCAAATGCTCCCTGAAACACTTCTGAGCAGGCCTTTCTAATCGACCTGGCCGGGGTATCCTGGAAAGATATTGATCTCATCCCGTCAGTAGAGGATGCATGGATATTTTTTTTTAAATGCCTTCCTAACCATCTTAAATAAACATGCCCCATTCAAGAAATTTAGAACCAGGAACAGATATAGCCCTTGGTTCTCCCCAGACCTGACTGCCCTTAACCAACACAAAAACATCCTATAGCGTTCTGCATTAGCATCGAACAGCCCCCGTGATATGCAGCCTTTTCAGGGAAGCTAGAAACCATTATACACAGGCAGTTAGAAAAGCTAAGGCTAGCTTTTTCAAGCAGAAATTTGCATCCTGTAGTACAAACTCAAAAAAGTTCCGGGACACTGAAAAGTCCATGGAGAATAAGAACACCTCCTCCCAGCTGCTCACTGCACTGAAGATAGGAAACACTGTCACCACAATTGAGAATTTCAATAAGCATTTTTCTACGGCTGGCCATGCTTTCCACTTGGCTACTCCTACCCCGGTCAACAGCACTGCACCCCCCACAGCAACTCGCCCAAGCCTTCCACATTTCTCCTTCTCCCAAATCCGTTGCAAAATCTGGACCCCTACAAATCAGCCGGGCTAGACAATCTGGACCCTTTCTTTCTAAAATTATCTGCCGAAATTGTTGCCAACCCTATTACTAGCCTGTTCAACCTCTTTTGTGTCGTCTGAGATTCCCAAAAATTGGAAAGCAGCTGCGGTCATCCCCCTCTTCAAAGGGGGGGGGACACTCTTGACCCAAACTGCTACAGACCTATATCTATCCTACCAATCCTTTCTAAGGTCTTCGAAAGCCAAGTCAACAAACAGATTACCGACCATTTCGAATCTCACCATACCTTCTCTGCTATGCAATCTGGTTTCAGAGCTGGTCATGGGTGCACCTCAGCCACGCTCAAGGTCCTAAACGATATCTTAACCGCCATCAATAAGAAACATTACTGTGCAGCCGTATTCATTGATCTGGCCAAGGCTTTCGACTGTCAATCACCACATCCTCATCGGCAGACTCGACAGCCTTAGTTTCTCAAATGATTGCCTTGCCTGGTTCACCAACTACTTGTCTGATAGAGTCCAGTGTGTCAAATCGGAGGGTCTGCTGTCCGGACCTCTGGCAGTCTCTATGGGGGTGCCACAGGGTTCAATTCTTGGACCGACTCTCTTCTCCGTATACATCAATGAGGTCACTCTTGCTGCTGGTGAGTCTCTGATCCACCTCTACGCAGACGACGCCATTCTGTATACTTCTGGCCCTTCTTTGGACCCTCCAGGCAAGCTTCAATGCCATACAACTCGCCTTCCGTGGCCTCCAATTGCTCTTAAATACAAGTAAAACTAAATGCATGCTCTTCAACCGATCGCTACCTGCACCTGCCCGCCTGTCTAACATCACTACTCTGGACGGCTCTGACTTAGAATACGTGGACAACTACAAATACCTAGGTGTCTGGTTAGACTAAACTCTCCTTCCAGACCCATAAACATCTCCAATCCAAAGTTAAATCTAGATTTGGCTTCCTATTTCACAACAAAGCATCCTTCACTCATGCTGCCAAACATACCCTTGTAAAACTGACCATCCTACCAATCCTCGACTTTGGCGATGTCATTTACAAAATAGCCTCCAATACCCTACTCAACAAATCGGATGCAGTCTATCACAGTGCAATCCGTTTTGTCACCAAAGCCCCATATACTCCCCACCATTGCGACCTGTACGCTCTCGTTGGCTGGCCCTCGCTTCATACTCGTCGCCAAACCCACTGGCTTTATGTCATCTACAAGACCCTGCTAGGTAAAGTCCCCCCTTATCTCAGCTCGCTGGTCACCATAGCATCTCCCACCTGTAGCACACGCTCCAGCAGGTATATCTCTCTAGTCACCCCCAAAACCAATTCTTTCTTTGGCCGCCTCTCCTTCCAGTTCTCTGCTACCAATGACTGGAACGAACTACAAAAATCTCTGAAACTGGAAACACTTATCTCCCTCACTAGCTTTAAGCACCAGCTGTCAGAGCAGCTCACAGATTACTGCACCTGTACATAGCTCACCTATAATTTAGCCCAAACAACTACCTCTTTCCCTACTGTATTTACATTTATTTATTTTGCTCCTTTGCACCCCATTATTTTTATTTCTACTTTGCACATTCTTCCATTGCAAATTTACCATTCCAGTGTTTTACTTGCTATATTGTATTTACTTTGCCACCATGGCCTTTTTTTGCCTTTACCTCCCATCTCACCTCATTTGCTCACATCGTATATAGACTTGTTTATACTGTATTATTGACTGCATGTTTGTTTTACTCCATGTGTAACTCTGTGTCGTTGTATGTGTCGAACTGCTTTGCTTTATCTTGGCCAGGTCGCAATTGTAAATGAGAACTTGTTCTCAACGTGCCTACCTGGTTAAATAAAAGGTGAAATAAATAAATAAAAAATGTAACTGATATGGCAGGCAAAAACCTGAGGAAAATCCAACCAGGAAGTAATATTACTTTGAAAGGCTGTTTTTCCATTGAAAGCCTTTTTGAAATCAGACATGGTGGTTAGATTTAAAATAAGTTTTATCTTTAAAATGGTGGATAATACTTGTATGTTAGAGGAATTTTAATTATGGGATTTCTGTTTTGAATTTGGCGCCCTGCAATTTCACTGGCTGTTGTCGAGGTGGGACGCTAGCTTCCCACTTGCACTAGAGAGGTTAATAGTTTGTGACAAAACAAGCAAGTGTAGAGAATCATTGTACCATCTAAACCACTATGAAATACACTATATACAGTACCAGTCACAAGTTTGGACACCTACTCATTCAAGGGTTTTTCTTTATTTTCACTGTTTTCTACATTGTAGAATAATAGTGAAGACATCAAAACTATGAAACAACACACATGGAATCATGTAGTAACCAAAAAAGGTTAAATCAAAATATATTTTAGATTCTTCAAAGTAGCCACCCTTTGCCTTGATGACAGCATCGCACACTCTTGGCAATTCACTCAACCATCTTCAACTGGAATGCTTTTCCAACAGTCTTGAGGGACTTAACACATATGCTGAGCACTTGTTGGCTGCTTTTCCTTCATTCACTCTGCAGTCCCAAACCATCTCAATTGGGTTGAGGTCGAGTGATTGTGGAGGCCACATTTGATGCAGCACTCCATCACTCTCCTTCTTGGTCAAATAACCCTTACACAGCCTGGAGGTGTGTGGGTCATTGTCCTGTTGAAAAACAGATGATAGTGGGACTAAGCGCAAACCAGATGGGATGGTGTATTGCTGCAGAATTCCGTGGTAGCCATGCTGGTTAAGTGCCTTGAATTCTAAATAAGTCACAGACAGTATTACCAGCAAAGCACCCCCACACAAACACACCTCCTCCATGCTTCATGGTGGGAACCACACATGCAGAGGTCATCCGTTCCCCTACTCTGCATCTCACAAAGATACAGCGGTTAGAAACAAACATCAACAATTTGGATTCATCAGACCAAAAGGACAGATTTCCACCGGTCTAATGTCCATTGCTTGTGTTTCTTGGCCCAAGCAAGTGTCTACATCTTATTGGTGTCCTTTAGTAGTGTTTTTTTACAGCAATTCGACTATGAAGGCCTGATTCACAGTCTCCTCTGAACAGTTGATGTTGAGATGTGTCTGTTACTTGAACTCTGAAGCATTTATTTGGGCTGCAATTTCTGGAGGCTGGTTTCTCTGCAGAATAGGTAACTCTGGTTCTACCTTTCCTGTGGCGCTTGATGATTTTGCGACTGCACTTGAAGAAACTTACAAAATTCTTGGAATGTGTTTATGTAATGATGAACTGTTGTTTCTCTTTGCTTATTACGCTGTTCTTGCCATAATATGGACTAGGGTCTTTTAGCAAATAGGGCTATCATCTGTATACCTCACCGACCTTGTCACAACACAACGAATTGGCTCAAACACATTAAAAGACTGCAAACTAGGAAAATATCGGTATGGGCCAAAAACGTAATGTTGGTGCATCACTAGTTAATTTCTAATTTACAATGTTTGTTACTTTCTCTTCATGCAGTCAATGTTATTCCAGTCTTTCCGTTATCATTGTTGATTTGGACACGTTGTTAGCAGAGTGTGCAACCAATGCTACACGTGAGAGAAGTTTTGGTTTATTTCATTCCATTTAGTTTTGACAATTTAGTAATTGTTTGGAGTGCTCCCGTCAATGTTGAGTATGGATGCACACAGATTTAGGCCTATAGGCTACCTGGCCTGCACACAAATGTAGGCATATAAAATGTACCCATTTGGGGATCTGATTGGCTTAACGCACCACCACTAAACAACCCGTGGAGCTTTTCAAAGTAATGTTTTCTTCACCTCAAACAGCAAGCAAACAGTCTGTTTTTACATCCATTGAGAATAACAATAGTTCCTCAATGTATTTAAAAAATCTTTCCAGCTCTATCCCTTTCGATAACCACTCAATGTGAAAGGGAAAAATGTAATGCTCTGATACCGTGGAAAGGTCATAAAATAGGTGTACCTGATTACTACTTCTTATCAGTGCTTGACTTGGGACTGAGAGAGGTTCCGGTACTCATTTTGTATGCTGATACTGTTGATATTTAGGTGCAGGAGCTCCACAATACTTTTGAGCTAATATTCTGGAAGAGGAACAGGAGCTCAAGCAGTAGAACATTTGAGGTGCCGGTACTCCGCTCAGGTGAGCTCCTGCCCAAGTCGAGCACTGCTTCTTATCTCTTTCGCAAATAGCCTACAGCTGTGTCTGTCCAGAGCTCACTGGCGCTGGAAACTAAGAGCCCAGAATATTTTATGCAATATTGCAAGTTTGCTACCTCAAGCTAATAGTTGAAACAATGTTTCAAGTTTGTTGCAGACAGGCCATATGTAGCCAATGTAATTCATAAGGATATTTATTTTTAGCAGGATATGTTCTACCTGCAGGCTGCAATGTTTTTATTTGTTGGCTTTAGGTAGGCAGTTTTTTGTAACGTAGTTGGCCATGGCAATCAAAGTTACTTTTTTAGGTTTATATTTCCTTTTAGATTTGGATAGCATTTTCATTAACCGCATGACAATAGTTGAGATATGAAGACGTTACTATAAATTAAATTAAACTGTTTCACGAAAATATGCTTATGAAAACTGTAACTGGCACGCAGATCAGTAGAAATGGTCAAATACATTGGCATTCCACATGAGAATGGTTGACGACTCCTCGTGTAGCTTATTACCGGCAACTTCAGGAGAGTAATGGCAGAATCTGCAGGAGCGGGAGACTAATAGTTGGGTCAGTTCACATTTTTTTAATCTCTTCTGGTTCTCGATCTCTGACGCCCTTTTGAGGCATTTGTCTTTTTTTCATTAAACTGTAAGCTTTAAGTGTCAGACAAGCTCAATGCACATCGTTGATTTTATTAAAACACAGTGTCTGTATATGGAAAAATATACCTTTCTTTAAATTTTAGACCAATTGAAAGAACAGTCGACTTTTGGTCGACCAAGATTTTTGTTGTTGTCGGGGACGGCCCTAATTGATGAAATATGGATTATGACACTGGCCAGTATAATAAAAGATAAACATTCATACATCCACTCTCTCATACTCAGCAGCAACCCCCCTCCCCTGGCAGATCTCCAAAGCTGGTGTGGTAGGATCACATTTATCCTTCCATGTTGCACAACATCATGGGCCTAGCCTATAGTCTACATCAGTGCTTCTCAACTAGTTTTGCCTCAGGACCCAAATTGATCCAGGTTCTCAGTCGTGACCCCAATATTCACATCGCAAAAAATAATCACAAATACAATCCTGATTTTTTTTTAAATATATTTTTATGTTGATAGTAAATTTAGCAATTATATGACAAGGGAGCCCTGGAATACCTAGGAATACCTAGGATAGGATAAGTAATCCTTCTCACCACCCCCCCCCCCCCCTTAATGATTTAGATGCACTATTGTAAAGTGGCTGTTCCACTGGATGTCAGAAGGTGAATTCACCAATTTGTAAGTCGCTCTGGATAAGAGCGTCTGCTAAATGACTTAAATGTAAATGTAAGGGAGCATTGTATTGTAAGTCTATTCTGAGTGTTAACAATTTGCTTAAGGTATCCTTCCTTCTGAAAGTTACCTGCCTCTCGGGTAGACGCCCGCCCAGCCTGTGTGATTGAGGGTGTTGGAATGCATGCACTGTTATCTCAGACCCAGTTGTGGAGAATGAAATTGTTCCTGATCGAAATCACAGGGGGGAAAGTATGGACAAATGGTGGGGAATACCCCACCCCAGACAAAGGATTTATTATACTGACCACCACCCCCCCCCACACACCTCAGTTAAAACAGTTTGTGTAGGCAACAAGCAACGGCTTAAACAAATTGTCCCAAGATAAGAGCCGCCTCACCCTTTACTTATTTATTTAAGGTGAAAGTTTTGTTTGCAGGATGGGAGATAAGAACTGGCTTTTTGATAGGTCCTCCTCTAGTTACTCAGGGGTGACATTATATCAACATTATGCTGCGTACAGTAGTATGTTATCAGATCAAGCTCCACTCTGCAGACGTACAAACAGGATATTTTTTACAAATGGTTTGAGAGACTGGCATTCCATGTTTCCTGTTGGTCAAAAGTGGTGTTAATACAAAACATGCATCTCAGGTGTTGACAGGTGTTATTGGAGGGTGTTATTGACTGTTTTACCAGGGACATCCAAAGGTGTAGAGGAAATGTTTACCAGCTGTTTTCAAAGAACATAGGAAAAGAGTTGGCATGTCACAAACACTTTGCTTTTATGACTAGTGACTCAGACCAGGATTATCCACATGGCCAAGGACTTGTGGGCCTACACACTGCAATAGGCAATGTTAAAAAAAAAAACATTGTTCCTTAAAAATGTCCACACTTTTTATTACGACCCTGTTGCATTGGTAACGATAATACTTTTCTGAAATCAGAGGTTTGACTGTAAATGAAGGATCCTGTCACAGGAACCTTTTTGCTGTAGTGTAATGCTTGTCATTGAAATCTCCACAAATTATTGTCTTATACTTTCATTAAGTTGTCATGATGGTAGGGATGAGCATTTAAATTATTCTACTATTCGAATACGTTAATGTTATTACATTTATTTTCGGATATCCGCACAGGGTAAATACAAAATATATAAATAAGTTAAAATAAGGAATTTGGTATCGACTCTCAACCAGAATAATGCAATTGCACATGGCAGAGGTAAACATACTGCTTGTCTCCGTTACTATGGCTAACTGCAGCAGTGAAAGACCGAGAGCCTAAAAAACAGCTTATTTTACTAGGCCATCACTGTTGAACAGCCATCTACCAGGTGATGCACAATCACTTAGTTATTGAAAATATACACTACATGACAAATTATGGACACCTGCTCGTCGTACATCTCATTCAAAATCATGGGCATTAATAGGGAGTTGGTCCCCCTCCCCCCTTTTCTGTTGTAACATCCTCCACGGTGGGTTAACAAGGCAGTTAACCCACTGTTCCTACTGTTCCTAGGCAGTCATTGAAATTAAGAATGTGTTCTTAACTGACTTGCCTAGTTAAAGATTAAATAAAAAGGTGTAAAAAAAAAAAAAAAAAAGCCAAATCGGTGTCCAAAAATATCAATTGTTATGAAAACTTGAAATTGGCCCTAATTAAAATCAGCAATTCCGATTAATCGGTCGACCTCTACCCCAGACCATTATTCCTTGTGATTAATCACTCCAGAGAACGAGTTTCTACTGCTCCAGAGTCTAATGGCGGCGAGCTTTACACCACTCCAAACTGACATTTGCCATTGTGCGTGATGATCTTAGGCTTGTGTGCGGCTGCTCGGCCATGGCAACCCATTTCAAGAAGCTTCTGACTAAAAGTTATTGTGCTGATGTTGCTTCCAGAGGCAGTTTGGAACTCTGTAGTGAGTGATGCAACCGATGACAGACTATTTTTTTCACTCTTTAGCACTGAGAGGTCCCGGTCTGTGAGCTTGTGTGCGTTGTTGCTCCTGGACTTTTCCACTTCACAATAACAGCACATACAGTGGACCAGGGCAGACATTTGAGGAACTGACTTGTTGGAAAGGTGGTATTCTATGACGGTGCAACGTTGAAAGTTACTGAGCTCTTCAGTAAGGCCATTCTACTGTCTATGGAGATGCATGGTTGTGTGCTTCATTAAAAAAAAAAATATGTATACGCCGGTCAGCAACAGGTGTGGCCGAATCCACTAATTTGAAGGGGTGCCCACATATTTGTGCACACACACACACACACACACACACACACACAGAGAGTACCAGTCAAAGGTTTGGACACCTACTCATTCCAGGGTTTCTTTCATTTGACTATTTTCTACATTGTAGTAACCAAAAAAAGTGTTAAACAAATCAAAATATATTTTAGATTCTTCAAAGTAGCCACCCTTTGCCTTGATGGCAGCTTTGCACACTCTTGGCATTCTCTCAAACAGCTTCATGCGGTAGTCACCTGGAATGCATTTCAATTAACAGGTGTGCCTTGTTAAAAGTTTATTCTTGGAATTTCTTTCCTTAAGCATTCTAGTACAGTTAAATAATTAACACACACACACACACACACACACACACACACACACGTCTAAGGTATGGCATCTCAGTGCAAGAGGCATAACAGTCCCTGGTTAAAATCCAGTCTGTATCACATCCGGCCGTGATTGGGAGTCCCATAGGGCGACACACAATTGGCACAGTATCGTCCGGGTTTGGCCGTCACCGTAAATAACAATTTGTTATTAACCAACTTGCCTAGTTAAAAAGGTTACACACACACACACACACAACTGACCAAAAAGTTGTTGGCATTTACACATGTCCCCATTACCAGTAAAACAATCAAACCCTATATTTCTTTCACTTACTTACTTGCTGTGCTGTTCTGTTCGGGTTAAGTAGCTGGCTCGCTATTTATTTTCATGAACTGAAGTTCAATTTTAATAGGGAAACAAGAATACAACGATTCCTAAATCATTGCTAAGAATAATGAAAATGACTGCAGTTGATACTGGTCATTGTTTTCAGGCTGGTTGTATTGGTGCTAGCTAGGTACCAAGCTAAAGCTAGCTACCCCAGAAGTTGCGGTCAAACAAAATTATTCTTTATTACCAACGAGGTATTGTAAAAACATTGTGCGTGGCCAATGTTTGCAGACTTTTTTGAACAGCTTTGACAGTGGTACTGTATCTTTTTTGGCATGCAAAGACCCAAATGGCGTTCCAGAGTATGTATTAGAGGTTGACCGATTAATTGGGGCCGATTTCAAGTTTTCATAACAATCGGTAATCGGCATTTTTGGACACCGATCATGGCTGATTACATTGCACTCCATGAGGAGACTGCGTGGCAGGCTGACTACATGTTATGTGAGTGCAGCAAGGAGCCAAGTTAAGGTGCTAGCTATAAATAAAATTTGATCATTAAACTTATCTTAACATAGTCACTAGTTCGCCAAACAGGTGATTTAACAAACGCATTTGCGAAAAAAAGCACAGTCGTTGCACCAATGTGTACCTAACCATAAACATCAATGCCTTAAAATCAATACACAAGTATATATTTTTAAACCTGCAAATGTAGTTAATATTACCTGCTAACATGAATTTCTTTTAACTAGGGAAATTGTGTCACCTCTCTTGCGTTCTGTGCAACAGAGTCAGGGTATATGCATCAGTTTGGGCCGCCTGGCTCGATGCGAACTGTGTGAAGACTATTTCCTCATAACAAAGACAGACAACTTTGCCAAACTGGGGATGATTTAACAAAAGCGCATTTGCGGGAAAAAAAAGCACAATCGTTGCACGAATGTACCTAATCAAAGACATCAATTCCTTTCTTAAAATCAATACACAGAAATATATATTTTTAAAACCTACATATTTAGTTAAAAGAAATCCAGGTTAGCAGGCAATATTAATCTAAGGAAATGGTGTCACTTCTCTTGCGTTCATTGCACGCAGAGTCAGGGTATATGCATCAGTTTGGGCCGCCTGGCTCGATGCAAACTACTTTGCCAGAATTTTACGTAATTATGACATAACATTGAAGGTTGTACAATGTAACAGGAATATTTAGAGACTTAGGGATACCACCCGTTAGATACAAAACCGTTCTGTATTTTATTTCACTGAAAGAATAAACATTTTGTTTTCGAAATGTTAGTTTCCGGATTTGACCATATTAATGACCTAAGGCTCGTATTTCTGATTATATTATAATTAAGTCTATGATTTGATAGAGCATTCTGACTGAGCGGCGGTAGGCAGCAGCAGGCACGTAAGCATTCATTCAAACGGCACTTTCGTGCGTTTTTCAGCAGCACTTTGCTGTGCTTCAAGCATTTCACTGTTTATGACTTCAAGCTTATCAACTCCCGAGATTAGAGTAGCTATTAGAACATCCAATAGTCAAAAGTTATATGAAATGCAAATGTATAGAGAGAAACAGTCCTATAATAACTACAACCTAAAAACTTCTTACCTGGGAATATTGAAGACTCGTGTTAAAAGGAACCACCAGCTTTCATATGTTCTCAGCAAGGAACTTAAACGTTAGCTTTTTTACATGGCATATATTGAACTTTTACTTTCTTCTCCAACACTTTGTTTTTGCATTATTTAAACCAAATTGAACAGGTTTTATTATTTGAGACTAAATAGATTGATGTATTATATTAAAAGTTCAAATAAGTGTTCATTCAGTATTGTTGTAAATGTCATTATTACAAATAAATAATAATAATAAATATATAATATTAAAATCTGATTAATTGCCATCTGCTTTTTTTGGTCCTCCAATAAAATCGGTATCCGCGCTGAAAAATCAGTCGACCTCTAGTACGTATGTCTTGAAGCAAATAGCAGTGAAGTCATTACTGTGCAACTCCGGTAGGGCAACATCTGAAAAATAGCGCACTTGGTAGTGTGTACCGGTGCTCGACCAGTCGACGAAAGCCAACATCACCCGCGACAGACAATGGCAATGCATTCCCCATTATCATGGATTTCGACTTGAGTTGTCTCGCTGAACTGTTCTTACTCTTTCAAATGACTACTCGAATTGTTGACTGCTCGATCCACACAACAGACATTGTGGGCTAGGTTATGAATGCTGTGTATTTTACATGGTGTTGTTACAGCATGTACATACACTACCGTTCAGAGGTTTGGGGTCACTTAGAAATGTCCTTGTTTTTGAAAGCACATTTTTTGTCCATTAAAATAGCATCAAATTGATCCGAAATACAGTGTAGCCATTGTTAATGTTGTAAATGACTATTGTAGCTGGAAACGGCTGATTTTTTATGGAATATTTACATAAGAGTACAGAGGCCCATTATCAGCAACCATCACTCCTGTGTCCAAAGGCATGTTGTGTTAGCTAATCCAAGTATATATTTGTAAAAAGGCTAACTGATCATTAGAAAACCCTTTTGCAATTATGTTAGCACAGCTGAAAACTGTTGTGCCGATTAAAAGCAATAAAACTGGCCGCCTTTAGACTAATTGAGTATCTGGAGCATCAGCATTTGTGGGTTCGATTACAGGCTCAAAATAGCCAGAAACGAATAATTTTCTGAAACTCGTCAGTCTCGTCTTGTTCTGAGAAATGAAGGCTATTCCATGCGAGAAATTGCCAAGAAACGTGAACATCTGGTACAACGCTGTGTACTACTCCCATCACAGGACAACGCAAACTGGCGCTAACCTTAATAGGAAAAGGAGTGGGAGGCCCCGGTGCACAACTAAGCAAGAGGACAAATACATTAGTGTCTAGTTTGAGAAATAGATGCCTCACAAGTCCTTAAGTGGCAGCTTCAAATAGTACCCGCAAAACACCAGTCTCAACAGTGAAGAGGCGACTCCAGGATGCTGGCCTTTTTAACATTTAATTGTTAGATTAATACATGTCTACTAGCAGTATGTTATATTTAGAGTTAGCGATCTAGCTAATGTGTTTTGAGTTCACACTTCCTCTGGTGGTTAATTAGCAACGATTGAATTAGGCCTATATATAATATTAGTACACAAAGATAAAGGCAAATTAATGAACAAAAACATCTGAAAAGCCTGGAGCCCGATTTTGATAGTAAAATAACAAAAAAAGCCTAATCACTGGATTAGGTCACATATGAAAAGATTTTGAATCATGCATTCCTGCTTGGACATGTTAAACCGAATAATGCATTTATTGAATACCATCTCAGTAGTTTATTCCACTTCTTAATATATCAACATTTCTCCCAGGGAAAATGTTAGTCTGGAGCCCTGGAAATGGATAAGCCCTCTTCTAAAATAAATAAAAACATAGTTGACTAAGGTTTTATTGTTGACTAAAGCCAAGAATGCTGGCTGCAGTAGAGTCTTTCGACAAATGGCTGTTTGCTGAAGTATTTTGCTTGTTCAAATAGGCAAGCACAAGTGACGCAAGTGTTAGATAAATCACATTGTAAAGCCCAGTCAAGAAAATACAAATCAGCTTTGTGATAAATCTTTGTATATGGCAATTTGCCAATTTTTTTAAACCTGCAATTATTCACAGAGCTACACTTAAGCAACAAATCAACAAAACATTACTCATCAAGAGGCAGCAATCTCGAGCTGAACAGAACAACAGCCAAAGCCAAGTGTGGAGAAACCATTTGAGTCATGCTACAGTATATGCTGATGAAGACATTCCACCCCACATTGACCTCTAGCATTCTTGCATCCCTAAAAAGTGCACAGCTAAAATGATAGAACCATCAGGCATCAGCATATGGAAGCAGTTTGTTCTCGCTCGCAATGAATGAGAGGGTATTTTTTTCTTGCAGGTTTGAGTCACATTATGCAAGCCATTTCCTGTGTCCACAACTTTAATAAAAGGGAGCAAGATCTGTCATAAAGCCAGGATTGGCCAGTAAATGCCTCAAACACATCTATGTAGTTCTAATCGGAGAGGTTATCATTTCTATCACATAGAGTATGAGGCAGGCAGCAGGGCAAACTCCTCCATTTCACTTTGCAAATTACGATGTATGGCACACAGTAAGCCAGAGAATATTTACTACAGCTCCAATGCCAAATACCCAGAAAGAGTATCCTTCAGTAAGGAGAAAGACACACTGCTTATTCAAGTCTGGATGCAGGCACACTTTTTTATTTTTGACATTCCAGCTCAATGTTGCAAAATAAATCCAAGGTTCATGGATCAAATCGGACATTAGTCCCCAGGGAAACAAAGCCCTAGTACAACCTCTGGGGGTACAGTTTAGGTTAAGATGATGTAAAACTTTGTCCTATCATGTTTATGTACTTGGGATGCGCATCTTTCCCTTTCAAGATGATTTGATACGCATCTAGATACATGGACTCTGATACAGGAACGATTATAGTTTGAAACAAGTCGGTGCTATTCGGTTTGACATTCATTTTATTGTAAATTAAAATCTGTTGCTGATGAAGCCTGGCTTCTCTGAGCCGTCTGTCTAAAGGATGTACAGTGCCTTCGGAAAGTAGTCAGACCCCTTGACTTTTTCCACATTTTGTTACATTACAGCCTTACTATAAAATGTATTAAATTATAATTCAAAACTATGAAATAACACATGTGAAACATGAAGCAACCAAAAATAAAGGGGAAAAAAGCTATATTGGAGATTCTTTAAAGTAGCCAACCTTTGCCTTGACAACTTTCCACACTCTTGCCATTCTCAAACAGCTTCATGAGGTAATCACTGGAATGCATTTCAATTAACAGGTGTGCCTTGAAAGAAATTCCACAAATGAACTTTTCTTAATGCGTTTGAGCCAATCTGTTGTGTTGTGACAAGGTCGGAGTGGTATACAGATGATAGCCCTATTTGGTAAAAGACCAAGTCTATGTTATGGCAAGAACAGCTTAAATAAGCAAAGAGAAAAACAGTTCATTCCATTAAGACATGAAGGTAAATGTGAAAATTTCCAAGAATTTTGTACATTTCTTCAACTGCAGTCGCAAAAATCATCAAGTGCTAAGATGAAACTGGCTTTCATGAGGACCGCCACAGGAAAGGAAGACCCAGAGTTACCTCTGCTGCAAAGGATAAGTTTATTAGAATTACCAGCCTCAGAAATTGCAGCCCAAATAAATGCTTCAGAGTTCAAGTAACAGACATCTAAAACATCAACTGTTCAGAAGAGACTGCGTGAATCAGGCCTTCGTGGTCGAATTGCTTCAAAGAAACCACAACAATAAGAGACTTGATTGGGCCAAGAAACACAAGCAATGGACAAAAGACCGGTGGAAATCTGTCCTTTTGTCTGATGAATCTAAATGTTAGATTTTTGGTTCCAACCGCTGTCTTTGTGAGATGCGGAGTAGGTGAACGAATGATCTCCGCCTGTGTGGTTCCCACCGTGAAGCATGGAGGTGGTGTGATGGTGCTTTGCTGGTGACACAGGCTGTGATTTATTTAGAATTCAAGGCACACTTAATCAGCATGGCTATCACAGTATTCTGCAGCAATATGCCATCCCATCTGGTTTGCGCTTAGTGGGACTATCATGTTTGTCAACAGGACGACGACACAACACACCAGGCTGTGTAAGGGCTATGACCAAGGAGGAGAGTGATGGAGTGCTGCATCAGATGCTCAACCCAAATTAGATGGTTTGGGATGAGTTGGGCTGCAGAGTGAAAGGAAAAACAGTCAACATGTGCTCAGCATGTGGGAACTCATTCAAGACTATTGGAAAAACATTCCAGGTGAAGCCGTTTGAAACAATGCCCAGACTGTGCAAAGCTGTCAAGGCAAAGGTTGGCTACTTTAAAGAATCTCAAATATAAAAAAAAAAAATTTATTTGAGCTTTATTATTTATTTGGTTGCTTAATAATTCCATATGTGTTATTTCACAGTTGATGTCTTCACTATTATTCTACAATGTAAAACAAATAGTACACATAAAAACCCTGGAATGAGGTGTGTCCAAACTTTTGAGTAAGTATTCAGACCTTTTGCGATGAGACTCAAAATTGAGCTCAGGTGCATCCTGTTTCTATTGCTCATGCTTAAGATGTCTCTACAACTTGATCGGAATCCACCATTGGTAAATTGAAGTGATTGGATATCATTTGGAAAGGCACAGAGTTGACAGTGAATGTCAGAGCACAAACCAAGCCCTGCGGTCAAAGGAATTGTCTGTAGAGCGCCGAGACAGGATTTTGTTGAGGTACAGATCTGGGGAAGGGTACCTTTCCTACATGGAAGTGGTTTGGAACCACAAAGGCTCTTCGTGGAGCTGGGCGCCCAGCCAAACTGAGCAATTGGGGGAAAAGCGCCTTGGTCAGGGAGGTGACCAACAACTCAAAGGTCACTCTGAGGTCACTTCGGTAAAGGCACAACAGCCCACTTGAAGTTTGCCAAAAGGCACCTAAAGACTCTCAGACCATGAGAATCAAGATTCTCTGGTCTGATGAAACAAAGATTGAACTCTTTGGCCTGAATGCCAAGCGTCACTTCTGGAGGGAACCTGGCACCATCCCTACAGTGAAGCATGGCGGTGGCAGAATCATGCGATAGGGAATTTTTTTCAGTGGCAGGGACTGGGAGACTAGTCAGGATAAGATGAACGGAGCAAAAGTACAGAAAGATCCTTGATGAAAACTTGCTCCAGATGGCTCAGGACCTCAGACTGACGCAAAGGTTCACCTTCCAACAGGACAACAACCCTAAGCACACAGCAAAGACAATGCAGGAATGATTCAGAACAAGTCTCAATGTCCTTGAGTGGCCCAGCCACAGACCAGACTTGAAAACCGATCAAACATCTCTGGAAAGACCTGAAAATAGCTGTGGAGTGATGCTCCCCATCCAACCTGACAGAGCTTGAGAGGATCTGCAAAGAATAGAGGTGGGCCGAGCTTGTAGCGTCATACCCAAGAAGGCTCAAGGTTGAAACACTGCCATCAGTGCTTCAACAAAAGTACTGAGCAAAGGGTCTGAATACTTTATATATACAAAAAACGGTAATCTTAAATTTACATACATAACACATACACGCAAACTTTTCTAAAAACTTGTTTTTGCTTTGTCACTATTGGGTATTATGTGTAGATTTATGAGGGGGGGGGGGGGCGATTTAATACATAAGGCTGTAACATAACAAAATCTGGAAAAAGTCAAGGGGTCTGATTCATTTCCGACAGCACTGTATATGTCTATAGTGTCTGTAGGCACTTTAGCTGAGCCATAAGAGATACTGGGCATCTACCCACACACTATCAGTTTGGGGGAGAAACGTTCGCTTTTTAATCTGAAATCACAAACAAATTTATTGGTCATTCTCGCAGATTCATTATTACAGAGAATCAGACAAATTAGCTACTTAGCTTATTCAAGCTAGTCTCAAAATACAACACTGCCCCTTTGAGACCAAAAAAAGCTTTTACCCGACTTGCTTTTCAAAGATGTCTAGAAATGTACACGGTTGTGCTCTTGTAGGAAGCATTCCCTCACCTATCGCTGACTACATTATCTATAACTGGGTTAATAACTCACTAACTAGCAAAGGATATGAAGAAAATGTTCACATGTGGCTACATGCAGCTCTTGCTTTGATCTCAAAACAAGCTCAACTACTCACGACTACAGCTGTGGTCTAAGGCACTGCATCTCAGTAATTGCGGCATCACAACAGGCAATGATTGGGAGACCCATAGAAGGGCACAATTGGCCCAGCATCGTCCATGTTTGGCCGGTGTAGGGTGCCATTGTAAATAAGAATTGTTTCTGAACTGATTTGCCTAGTTATATATAAAATAGTCCAGTTCAAAGTAAATGGCACAGATCCATATATGGCAATAGCCTATTTGCATATAGACCTACTGCAGCTCTGATTGGTTATGCCGCACTGGTCCGGGCTGAGTAGTGTACAATATAATCTACTCAGATTCCTTCTGCCTACAACAACGTTTCTTGCATAGTTATTTTTGTTTAAAGCATGTTGCATTGAAAGTGGTTAATATTGCATTGATTCGATCACAATTGCCACAGTAAAAGGAAACATTGAGTGTTAACAGGGAAAACTCTACAATGTTGAGTGAAGTTCAATCTTGTGCTTCTCTCCTTGGGTTGACTTCTCTTCTGCACTCTGCGCTGGCAGTCCCGGGAGCTGTGCTGCAAGGGGGGAACATTGGTCATAGCCAATGAATATATGGCACTAGGGTTGCAAAGGGTCGGAAACTTTACGGTAAATTTCCAGAAATGTTCCATGGGAAGTTAAGTTGCCTTATAACGGTGAACCTTCTTTTTGTGGGATACACAATTCTAGGTCTTGTGGCATATTTTGGTTAAACTATCCCCAATTCAATGGAATTGTCAGCCTCTGCATGCACAGTGCATTCTTCCATCACGTGCAGCTGATTCTCAAGATCCTCCACACTAATGAGATGTTATTGAGCCCACACAACTACACTGTCAGAGCCAGGAAAAACATGCTTTCTGGTACGTTTTGATTACAATACTGGGTGGGGTGAATATATTGTACATGACATACAGAATTTTTTGAAAACTAGTAAATTGTAGTCTACAACAAAGTGTTTAAATAATTTCTAACTTAATTTCTGCTAGTTAGTTTTTGCTACCATGTGGGTTTTAGCTTGCTTGAGCCTGCTAACTGAGGTGTTAATTCACCTGTTCCCAAACATGTTTCATTTTAAAACATTTATCTTACAAAGGAGTTGTTTAATCTAACTGCTTAACAATGTATCTGTACATGGAATTGTATTTTTTTCTATTTTTTTCTTTACTCATCTTTGCAGGAAAATGCCACGGGCACTATCTGATGTGTGGAGATCTTTCACTGTAGCTAATGTAGAAAGAAAAGCTAGGTACATTTGCAAATACTGTCACAAATCATTTGTGAAGAACGCAACAAAGATGCAGAATCCTCTGGCCAAGTGCATAAAGTTCCCCAGCGCTCACAACAAGCAACCTCTAAAGTCCCTCTACTTCTATTTGAGGTGAAAATTATGAATCAGACACTTTACCGATAGCAACAGCTCATGGTCCTCCTGGAATCAGAAGTGTTTTTGAGTCAATGGAGGAACGTAGTCAGAGAAATGCTGATGAATGTCTTGCTCGAGCTGTGTATGCAACTGATTCACCTCTGATGCTCACAGGCAATGTGTATTGGAAGACATTTCTAAATGTTATTCGCCCAGCATACACCCCTCCAACCAGACATGCTTATCTACTCATTTGCTGGATGCAGAGTTCAACAAAGTTAAAGTGAAGGTCAAGCAAATCATAGAGAAAGCAGGCTGTATTGCAATCATCTCTGATGGGTGGTCGAATGTCCGTGGGCAAGGAATAAATAACTACATCATCTCCACCCTTCAACCAGTATTCTACAAGAGCACAAACAAGGGACAACAGACGCACCGATCTCTACATTGCAGATGAGCTGATGGTAGTCATCAATGACCTTGGACCACAGAAGGTATTTGCACTGGTGACAGACAATGCTGCCAAAATGAAGGCTGCTTGGTCTAAAGTCAAGGAGTCCTACCCTCACATCACACCCATTGGCTGTGCTGCTCATGCAATGAATATGCTCCTCAATGAGGTCTTGGCACTGAAAACAATGGATACACTCTACAAGAGAGGCAAGGAAATGGTTAGGTATGTGAAGGGTCATCAAGTTATAGCAGCAATCTACCTCGCCAAGCAAAGTGAGAAGAATAAGACTGCCACATTGAAGTTGCCCAGCAACACCCATTGGGGTGGTGTTGTCATCATGTATGACAGTCTCCTGGAGGGGAAGGAGTCTCACCAAGAAATGGCAATACCACAGTCTGCCGATATGGACAGCCCAATCAAGAGGATCCTCCTGGATGATGCATTTTGGGAGAGTGTGGTAAGCAGCCTGAAACACCTGGAACCTATAGCAGTAGCCATTGCACGGATTAAGGGAGACAATATCATCCTGTCTGATGTTCAGACACTGCTTGCAGATGTAAGAGAATAAATCGGTACTGCCCTGCCCACTTTACTGTTGCTCTAACCAGAGGAAACTGCAGTTCTGAATTACATCAAAAAGCAAAGACTTCTGCCTGAAGCCCATACTCGCCACAGCGTACCTATTGGACCCCAAGCATGCTGGCAAAAGCATCCTGTCTGGTGTAGAGATCAACAAGGCCTATGGTGTCATCACTACCATGTCTCGCCACCTTGGCCTGGATGAGGGCAAGGTTCTTGACAGTCTGGCAAAGTACACTTCCAAGCAAGGGCTTTGGGATGGAGATGCAATATGGCAGTCATGCCAACATATCTCATAAGCCACTTGATGGAAGGGACTTTGTGGATCTGAGGCTCTTTCCCCTGATGCCTCCATCATCCTCCAAATCCCACCAACATCCGCAGCCTCAGAGCACAACTGGTCCTTGTTTGGGAACACACACACTAAAGCACGCAACAGGCTGACCAATACAAGGGTTGAAAATTGGTGTCCATCTAGGCAGATTTCAGGCTTTTTGAGCCTGACATCGAGCCATCCTCAACAAGGTTGGAAAGTGACAGTGAAGATGAGGCCTCAGAGTCTGATGTTCAAGAGGTGGACATTGAGAAGGTCCAGGGTGAAGATATGGAAGTCTGAGAGGAAGACAAATTAAGCTTTAGTTTGTAGACTATAATTTTAC
This sequence comes from Oncorhynchus masou masou, assembly GCF_036934945.1. Taxonomy (NCBI): domain Eukaryota; kingdom Metazoa; phylum Chordata; class Actinopteri; order Salmoniformes; family Salmonidae; genus Oncorhynchus; species Oncorhynchus masou. The sequence continues at coordinate 66,393,267 of NC_088212.1, forward strand.
AGATGCATGTTTTTGGGAGATGCGATGGATCATTGGGGATCATTCAATATTCCCTTTTGTTGTCCAGTGAAATTATCCCATAAGTCAACTCAATTAATTGAAGTTCAATTCGTAACTAAATAGTTTTTTATTTCTATTGGTGGGATTTAATCATGTCTACTTATGATAAAGTAAAATGTTTGTTTGTCTCCATATGATGAATATATTCAATGGAAAAAAACATCTACATTTGAATGGTATTAATATTAATTTGCATACATTTCCATTAATTCCCACAGAAAATGTCCACCTCTGAATATTCCCCAAAATGTGCAACCCTATACAGCACAACTTTGGATTTCACCTCTCCCCAGTCTCATAACCTAATGTTTTAGACCGTTTGGGAGTTGATAGACACGGAGTGATCTTCTCGGGATGTCTTTGGCCCATCGCGCTCTAGAGACTCCTGTGGTGGGCCGGCTGACACGGTCACCAGCTGTACGGTGTTTCCTCCAACACATTGGTGCGCCTGGCTTCTGGGTTAAGCAAGCAGTGTGTCAAGAAGCAGTGCGGCTTGGCAGGGTCGTGTTTCAGAGGATCCATGGCTCTCGACCGTCGCCTCTCCCGAGTCCGTAAGGGAGTTGGAGTGATGGGACAAGAGTGTAATTACCAATTGATCTAACGAAAAAGTGGGGAGGAAAAAAAGTAAACAAAAAAAATGCATGCAGCCTACCAATAGCCTACTTTTATTCTGGTAAAACAACCTTTTGAACAGTGCCTTTGATTTTTTTTTTAAATAACCTAGCAAATTACACTGGTTGTCACTCAACTAGTAAAGCCGATTGCGCAAACAATGCATAAAATGATGAAGCGTAGCCTTCAGTCATATAGCCAATCGAAGGAAATAGGCTACATTTCTTTAAAACAGATCAAACGCAAGACAGTTAAGTGTCCGCTATTATTAAGTATAGGCTATAGCCTAAAACCCAAGTATCCGACCAGGGGGTGGGGGAGAAGAGAAACCATATATTCTGACAGGAATTCTCCGCTCTGTCTGGCCTGCATTACTCTCTTGCGTTGTGTAACATATTGAAATAGGTAATAGCAAATAGGAATAGGCAAATTACTCGGAATGTCACTTGTGTGCTGCCCTGCTGTGCTCTACCAGACACTGTTCTATACTGTGGGGTGCCAGTCAAATTCAAATAGGCTAAACCGTTGTCTGTCACATCATGATGTCGTCACCATCAACAATGGCTGTCAATCACACTCTATCATAATATCATCCAACCCAACTTCTATTCATTGCTATTTATGTGACCACAGTGAAGCAGACACAAAAGACGAAAAATAATTTCCATCAAAAGCTGCCATCATCATCATCATAAAAGGTTCCTTTCCAGGTAGGGCCTACCTCTCACCCATGCTGAAGTCAAATTTAGTGGTATGACAAACTGAATGTAGTGGGTTGATGTTGGCTAGATACGTGCCTTTATTAAGGTCTCCAAGGAATGTAAGCTACAGATCTGAAGAGTTTGTGTGCTTTACTAGGCTGGAAATCCATTAAATTATGCCTTGGACAATATGTGGCTCGTCCTGTTGGTTTAATGTCTTACCTGACCAATGTATTTATTCCCAATCTTCCTACACGGTGGGAGGCTCCCATTAGTAAAATATCACTGGAGTAGAAATAGCCTAACCTAGCTTATGCCATGGACTGGCTGGGCCGCTCTCTTGACAGCAGACCTATCCTTCAACAAATGACAACGAGCATCAACATGATTTTTTATGAGTCAGTCATTTGGAACAGAATTGGGTCAAGTGTGGAGAAGGAGCCACAATAAAGCTGGGAAGTGATCATGGCTTCTGTGTGGATCCCTGGCTGGACTTAACAATCAAGGTGGAGAAAAAGCAGCTGCTGTCTGTCTACTCAGCCCACTGTCTGCAGTCCAGCTTTACAAAAGAAGGGCAAAGCAATTAAGTGAAATGCATTCTCAGGGCGACATGTTCTTGTTGTTTGTTTTCTTTTTGTGAGAGTCTAAAAAGCATTTCCAGTTTTCTAGTAGAGAATGCAACTGCAGTTCACACAAAGGGACATCTATGCAGTACAACTGCTGATTCCCCCCAGGTCCAGACATCCCTGGATGTACATAATCCCACACCTCAGTAACACATGAGAAGAGGATGGGAAAATAAACAGGATGGACAGAGATATTTTTTTATCTGGAAATCCCCATCCCTACTAGAGGCGTATTCAATCACCTCTGGCTGTAACAAACATCCTCTTATCAGGGAGATCCACCACTCTCTCATTCTATTCATCATTATCCATCTCAGTCAGAACTGGGGGTTTTATGAGCGGGCAGAATCCATCTAGGCTCCAGCGATGCCTAGATGGATGAACATTTTGTTCCTACGGCACAGAAGTTGTTTGTCAGTTGAGTGACATTGGGGCCACTATTTACCTATTCATGTGGCTGCCTCTGGTGAGTGAGTTGATTCAGCTGGATTGGTTGGTTGTCTCCCTCTCACATATGGGCCTGGAAAGATGCCACTGCACTTGGGATGTGTCTTTACTCCCTTAAGGGTAGTCTACGTTCCTTCATCATTCTTCGAATGCAGGCCATACTTTGGGCTCAGTATAAACATCCTCTTTCTTGTTTGCTCTTCTTCGGTAGTTTCCTCTTTCAACCAAGCCAATTCAAAAGGAATGTTCCAACTGTAGGCCAAGTAATTTTGTTACAAAAGTACAGTATCACAATGATTTAGCAGACCAGAGTGTGGGTCTGGTTTGGGAACCTCAGTTCTGGGCCCCACTTTTGAGTCCCCCCCAAAAAATTACCAAGTAATTGACTTCCCCTATGCCCAGCCCATCTTGTAGGAACATTGGATAAAAACAATTTCATATAAAACAGGATTTCTCTTCTCATTCTGCCGGTGTCAAACAAAATATGATATCCTAAAAGTTGCAAATGATATGAGATTGTTAATGATATGAGACTTATGCAAACCTTACAGCTGAATGCATTCTCCAAAATCATGATACCAAAGCTGCTCCCGGTGCAAGCCACGCACGTCACGAACTACAATTCCAAAGGGCTGGACTTGTCACATCAACAGGATGTTACAGTTCGTCTCAATGAAACTCAAGTTTGTTGGTTAAATATCTACAACACTTAGTCCCCCCCTCCCCCGTTGCATATATTTAAAACCCGTCGTATGTGCATTCTAAATATACCAATAGTTCAACAATGACACGCTGCAGACTGCTTCAAATCTCAGATATCAATAGCTAACCACCTAGCTAATCAAAGCTAACCAGCAAGCATTATCAACACTGACGGACTGGATAAACCCAAGCATTTGAAGTTCAATGTAGCATTCGTGTTCCAAGTGTTACTTTCAAAAACTTACCAGTTTTGTCCTGATCTAATCTCACGACAATCAAATAATCAGCCAATCTCGCCATGTTTGCTTCTTATTCCGAAATCTACCAACACAATTCAGCATTTTTCTTTCTTCAAAAGCACAGCCATGTTTGACAGAAGGAGTGATATTGCGCTTGCGTGTAGAAGTAGCGACATCCATGGGCGTGGGCGCTTGGTTTACAAATAGAAACTGTGTGGCCGCAAACAGGGTCACACCCTGCCACACCGCTTGTTGGCCAGCACGGAAAACCATCTGATGACCACTCGAATTTCGTTAGCATGCTCATAAAAAAAAAAAGTTACCTACCGATTGGGGAGAAAAGGGGTAAAAATAAATAAAAGTACATGTAAAAAAATAAGTTACCCAAATATTTTCAAGTCCATTCGAGAGTAGATGAGACTAGGCTAGATGAGAAAAAATAGTAGCCTAATCTTCTTTGCAAGAATGTGGGTTAGAGCGTCTGCTAAATGACTTAAATGTAAATGTAAATGTATAATACATTAAGATAAATTAAAAGTATTGTAGGTTATGGCATCCAGTATTTCTTAAACATGTATTGAAATAATTGTATAGGATATTTAGTTTGCTAGAAGCACTTAGCAGAGGGTGCTGGTGGGAAAATCTGTGTCAATAGCATGATTACTATTTTCCATAATCACACTGCGTCAAACTTAAACATCCCCTCCCTCCCTTCTTTCTCTCTCTCTCTCTCTCTCTCTCTCTCTCAGACAAAAACACGCGCATTACCTTTAAATGTCTATGGCGCACACACACAAACACACACACCGGGGGGCATTAGGGTCACACACACACACAAGACTTGGGGATAAGGTCAGGCAAAATGTGAAATAAGAGCGCACAACTCCACTCACTTCTGGAATTCTGTGGACAGTGAGTGACCTTTCCTGAAAATTAATAGGGGAGGGAGACGCTGCAGGGTGGAAAACACCGGTGTGCGGGAATCCTTCTCTTGTGCTGTTTTTGCCAACATCTCAACGACTTGGACTGAACATATTCCACAACATCATGGTCCCTAGCATACTAGGGCAATTTGAGAGAGAATCTCTTCATTAACAAGTAGCCTATTGTTAACTTCATTTTGATGATTCCGCTCCGCCAACCATTATGCTTATGCTATCAGCTGCTTCTCTCCTGTAAGGTGTTATCATATCTGTCATGATAGGGTCTTCACTTCAACACCAGACATGTAGCTTAGTTATATTTTGCACAGTAGCATAATATTTCTGAATAGAAAGTATTTTACAATAATACAGTATGTCTGCCGCTCCGTCTGCAGTTGAAATAATAAATCATGACTTTCGTCATCTACTCTACAGAATTTGGTATTTGAGTTGTTGAATAAAAAAAATGAAATTGTTCCAGGTCAATGGGGTTCAAGGGGGCAGAATGAAAGAATTAATGACTACACAGGTGCAAACCCCACAAAGCTTCCAGGTCTATCAAATCACCATGACAACATTGAGGAACATTTCCATAACATATCAACATCTAGGTATGTGTTCATCTATTCCTCTATAAACCTTCCAAGACATAGCTTCCTAGTTTACGTTCCTTCCCACCTTACCTGCTACATTAACATACCACAGCTGTGACTGAACAAATTGCGGTCATGTTCCTGACACCTGTCTTACAAGAAGCTAACAAATGATTGCGCCATATAAAGAGCCACTGAACAATGATGCTGTCATGGTTGCGCAATATTCTTCTCTCCATATTAGGAGATTAAATGACTTGGGTACTTGGGGATTACTTGTCTGGCAGAGGAAATTATCATTACAAATGGTTACAAAATGTTTGCTGGTTTACAACACGTGTTTCACATGTATGTATTTACAGTAACACAAGGGACACCAAGTAAGCAAGGAATCCGTACGTATTATGTATAGAATTGTGTGTAGTAGGATTTCTATTCAAGGCTGAAGGGAGATTTAGGTGACTTTCTGTCTGAATTACTGCACGTGACATAGTAAAATGCGATACACACAGATATGTTCTATTCAGCACGTACAAGGTTCTTTATCAGTTGTTTGAGATACATTCTGAGCACTGAGAAAGCATTTCACATGTTGTTCCCAAAATACTTACGCATTTGCTATTAAAGACATTACACATTGAAAGCCACAAATTGTGATTATCTGATCACATCGAGGCTTACATGTTTTTCAGTGTTCTTGAGATTTAAGACCAAGTCGTGGGGACTACACAAGCTAATTCCAATGCACTGTTCCCATCCCCAGACATACCCTCACCAGACACCAGCCTTGGGTCAGCTGTGTGATTGACTGGAATGAAAAAACTAAAGTTGTTACACTCTGTGCTAATCCTGATGGCATCTTGTGCAGATATCTGTCCCCAGGGGCCTGTAATCAACATCTGCCTTATGACCCTTGCTGAAATTGTTTTGACCCCGCTGCATATCTCACTTTATTTCACTGTCTCACCATTCATTCGGAATGGTTTAATTTAGCTAAGCACATATGAAAAGTAAATGTACTTTTATTAAGGTCAAAGAGCTAAAGGGGTTCAGTGCAATCATTATACTTTGGTTTGAGATGAAGTCATATAGTCAGTGATTGTGAGGAGCAGATATCAGTAACACAGGGATCAGACTTGCTGTCTCTTGTGACTTAACCTATTATCCCCTTTATTTAATATGTCTCAGTTGTGATGTGTTGAGCACGAAGAAGTCATCCTAATTGTTTTTGAAATACCATGTTAGTTAGAGATTATGTAAAGCCAACAGATATAATCTTATGATAAATAACCCTCTTGATTTATTTGAGATAATTGCTAAATTCTTCTAAACATTTACATTAGTACAGCCAAATATTTGCCCTAATGTCTAAACAAATGCAGACACGGAGAATGTTGTGGTTATAATTTCACACACTTACTATTAATGAATAACTACTAAGTGTTCTTGTGTTATCTCGTGTCAAGCCCACTCATCAACTTTTCCTCAAGATGACTAAACTTGTAATCAGATCATTTTTTGCCCCTTGAGAGGGCATTGTGTCAACATTGAAGAAATGATATATGACAAAAATGTGCCGGAATGCAGGTGGACAAAAGTTAATAACTCCTTGACCTCAAACTCAGTTATGTCTAAAATGTTTCATTATGTCAGTGGACATAATAATTTGGTTTAGAATGTTCTCTGCCTCCTCCCCAAATACCAAAGGAATGAGCACTCACCATTTTCTCTTTTGGGAGTGTGAATCATTATTTCTTAATGTGTTTGCGAAGACATACTTTTTTTATGTAATCTTTATAAATGCATTTGATCAAAATAAAGTTGTAAACATGTGAATTTCAAATCACAAATAAAGATTCTGTCAATGAAAAGCAGGAAACAACAACAACATTCCTTAACAAGTATTACAGTAAATCACTCTCATATGACCCAAATATTTATTAAACTACTTCTGGCTTATTTAAACTTTATTATTCTCCTGGGTTTGCTATGCTGTTGCATTATCCCACTGATAAAGCAGGCTTCCAGCAGTCCTGGTCTGTGTGGGGTGGAGTAGTGGGACTGGGATGAGTCTATGTGTGTCAGTCAGTGAGCCCCTCCCACCTCCACTATAAAGGCTCATCGTCTGGTGTGTAGTGACTATTAGCACAGTGTCACAGCTGCCTTTCAGCATCAACAGCAACTTCAAGAAGCCTTTGGAATACTCTCTCCACATTGACTCTACTCTAACTACTTTATCACCCAAGTGAATTATTGAAGGATTTCAGGTATGTACTTTCAATTGAACCAGTTATTGACTGTTGCTCTGTTTGCTTCAGATGGCTTTATCAGGAGCTCAAGTGCGTTAGACAAGGACAGGTTGTCAATCTTATTATATAAGGAGTGCCGGTCTTCTTGTGCATGACTGTGGGCGGTGGTGGACGTCAGGCAAAAATACCAAATAAGGCTTATCTCTCTCTATCCAACCTTAGGTTTACCATGTTCTTTTTGGGTTATGGATATAATTGACTGAATGGGATTGACATTGCTCAGGGGAGGTTACAGCTTACTCTAGTTGAGGAAACTCTGTCATCTATAGACTGTGTCCTGCTTTTCACTGGCCAGGGCCTGCAACTTGGTTGTAAGTTTACTTGAGAGAACAAAATGTGACCTTAGTGTGACATTTAAAATAAATGAATGATAAGTGCAAATAACTTGGCTATTGGACTCTTCTGTAAGCAACAGCAAGAGGTTTGTGGGGGGGGGGGGCTCACATGTAATGATAGGAGGTTACTAAGTAAGTTATCGTTAATAAGTAAATAATTAACACGTTTTTTTCCCACTTTCCCCACAGGTACCAGTCAAAATGAAACTGATCCTGCAGTCTTTCCTCTACGGCTGTCTGCTGGCCACCATTGCACAGAGTGTGGCTGGATTCCAACTTGAAATTAGCCCAGAGCTTAAAAAGAGGTGAGCTAATTGATGAGCTATTTGTCAAGATAAGTCTGCTACAATGCATAGTGACCATGATATCAGCACATACTGTTGTGTATTTTTGTGGACTTCTTTGAACAGTTTTTAATGAGTTGGATTTCTTCCTTCCCAGGTTAAGCATATGGATGCAGAGCAGATTGAGACGAGATCTAAACAGTTTTTCTGCAGAGAGGATAGCAGAGTCTGTACAGTTTGTCAGCCCAGAAGACGTCAGGGACACCCTGATTCCTCATTCCAGGTAAAAGCCTATACCATACAAACCTTTGAATAACTCAATGTGCATGGTGCTATTTTGTTATCCTAGTGAAATCAAGTTTTCAAATCGAATTAAGAGACTAATCACCATTGTCAAACAAGGGTCATTCAAGTAAGCAAGCTGCGGAGGGGATCTCTGAGCCAAGTTGTGTCCGCTCAGGAATGCAAGGCATTAATTAATGGTCCTCTCCCTCCTCTCTCTTCCAGCACTGACATCAGTGTCCGAACCAAGAGGTCCAAAAATTCAGTGAACCAGGCCTGGAGACCGGGCTGCTCTCTGGGCACCTGCACTGTGCACGACCTGGCCCACCGCATCCACCAGCTCAACAACAAGCTAAAGATTGGTAGTGCACCCATCGACAAGATCAGCCCACACGGCTATGGCCGGAGGCGTCGTTCCCTCCCTGAGCGCAGGGCTACACTGAGGCTGGAGGGAGGCAGGCTGAGGCCTGTGTGGGGCAACGCAGACTCACACGTTCACAAGCTGGAGGAGCTGCTCAGACGGACATGAGCTGGACTTGTACGGGGGAGGAACAGGGGACGAGAGCAGCAGCCGAGGCTTAGTGTCTCTGCCCTGTTCTAAAATTCTCCAAATGCCTCAGACTTTTTCCAAATGTTCTCCAGTGCATTTTTTCCAGACGTGAGTACTGAGCGATAGCTGCAGCGCCTCTGGAAGCTGGACTTAGCAGAGGCATTGGCGATGCAGAGCGCCAAAACGACAGCTGGTCTACAGGCACTGGATGGCACCGTGAAGAGAGAGAAGGAGAGATGCTGAGGATGGTGCTATCTCTGCCCAGCTGTGGGAGAGGAGCAAGGTTAATACAGCGGTACAGACTCAGAGACGAGTCCACTGCGTAAATACTGGGACTCTATAAACCTGTTATGCAGATCCTGAACTTTGAGTTTTACCCTGTGGATTTACAGGAGCCAATTTCACCAAACCCTCTATACTCATCTGCACTTTTCAGTCCCAGCCGTCTCAGTCAGACATCTAC